>NC_135783.1:39711446-39996446 GCF_051106095.1 Pogona vitticeps
TTTATAAAGCCCTAAAAGGCTTGGGTCCAAACTATTTCAAGGGCCTTGTCTCCCTTTATGAGCTTGCCTGGGAGTTAAGACCATCAGGAGAGGCCTTTCTCTTAGTCCCACCATCATCACAGGTATGTTTGGAGGTGGTACAGAAAGACGGTCTTCTCTGTCTCCTCTCCCTGACTCTGGAACTCCCTCCCACAGGAAGCCAGGCTGGCCTCATCTTTGCTGTCCATCCAGAAGCAGGCAAAGGCCTGTCTCTTCTGGTGAGCTTTCCCTTAGTGAAGTTTTTAAATGGATGGTTGTACTTTACTGCTTTGAATGTGCTTTTGATGTTCCTTTTGTTTACCTTTTTTAAAGCTTGGTATTTGTTTGATTATTTTTAGTATTTGTATACTTACTGTTTTAGCTTTAAAAATTGTCTTTTTTAAGGAGAAGTGGGGACTAAAATATTTTAAATAAATGAATGAATAAATAAATAAAAATAAAATCATCTCCATCTCCAAAATTTCATTTTTAGAATTAAATCATTTAAGTGAACACTCAGATATTACCTGTGCTTCTGTTTGTTTTTCTCAAAATGATCAGGTAAGTAAAGGTAGTGTTTGATATTATTTCATTGCTGTTTTGTGTGTTCCAGTTACCTCAGAAGACATTCATAAAGCTGAAAAGTTTCCATTCTCTTTATCCAATTAAAAGCATCCAGACACCTACTTTGTTGTATGTTGTCTTCTGGGAAAAACACACACAACAGTAGGTCTTTGTACTGCAGAATCAATTTATTGTGCATAACTGTAGATTAGCTTGTTCTTTTGAATGCCCATTCCCACAGAACAATCAAGCCCATTGGGTCTGCTCCTGAAATCCAAAGCCACGTGGGAAGTAAATGCATATAATAAAACAGGAGAGACTGAACTCATGTGGTGATGTGCTTTCAAAATAAGTCATTTTATACAATATATAATTAAGATTGTTCCAAATGATGGTGACTCAGATGTTCCAGCAATCTGTCTTGTCTGTAGTGTGCAAAATATACTAGTCATTTTTTCCTATGACTTTGGACCGTAGAAACAATAATTAGCCAGGTCAGCATGTTATCTATTGGCTTTTGTCAGTAACCTTTCCCTCAGCAGGCATCAGCTGTGCTTCATCACAGATAAAAATCCTGAAAGTTTCGCTCACAAGGTCTGCCTCGGTTTATGAAGCCATGGGAACAATTACAAAGAAGCTCTAGTATCATGGGTTGTTTGGAGGTAGGGAGGGTTTGCTAAAGATATGTTTCTTCCTCTCCCCTTTTCATTAAAGGATGATGGATCCTTTTCCTTACCCCTGACTTTTCTGAAAAAAAATAAGGAGAGGTTTGCTATCAGTAATGTCCATGATTATGGTCAAGAAGTTGGTGGTTGTACTTCCTGTCACACAGCAGTTGTGTGATTTAGCATGTAACAAAAATGCTGGTGCCAATGTTTAGCAGCAATTAACTTCTAAAAATTATGCCATTAGACTTAATATCAGTCAATTTATTCGACTAGATTCTGACTTGTACTGTTAGTACTAATTTTAGGAAGAGATGATTATGATGATGATGATCTTAAAACTGCAGAGCTGAAAGAGACCCTACAGATCATCAAGCCCAGCCCCTGTCAAGGAGGCACAGTGGGGATTCAAACTCCCAACCTCGATCCAGATACCTAAACCACTGAGCTATCTACCATAAATATATTTTCCATTCCAGAGATCAGGCCTAGAACTCATACAGTGGGGTCTCTACTTAAGAACTTAATCCGTATTGGAAGGTGGTTCTCAAGTTGAAAAGTTCTTATGTTGAATCTGCATTTCCCACAGGAATGCATTGAAAACCATTTAATCCGTATCTGCTCTTTTCCGTCCATAGAAACTAAAGTGGAACCTCTACTTAAGAACTTAATCCATTTTGGAATGGTGTTCTTAAGTTGAAACGTTCTTAAGTTGAAGCAAAATTTCCCATAGGAATGGACTGAAAACCAATTAATCCGTTCTGGCTGTTTTTTTTTGTTATGTAGAGGTGCGTTCGTACATTGAAGCATTAGTTCCCGTAGGAACTAATGCAAAGCTGGTTAATACGTACTCTACCACTAGGGGGAGAATTTTTTTTTTAACCTAAGATGACCTAAGGTTAAAAAAAGAGCAGGAAAGATTTTTTTCCTGTTCTTATCTTGGATTTCTGTTCTCAAGTAGAAGCAAAATTTAGCAAATGGAGCTGTTCTTAAGTTGGATTGTTCTTAAGTAGAGACGTTCTTAAGTAGAGACCCCACTGTATAAGAAAACACTATTTGAGAATATGCACTATGTATTTCTGTTAGTGCTTAGTGGCCAGTGGCAGAGCATGGAAAAGTTACTGTCTGGACTATTTGTACCAAGAATCTCCCAAGCATGCTAGCTGGGAGATATGGAGAATAATTACCCAAAAAGTAACTTTTCCAGGCACTTGTCTGTTCTTAGGATAAGAGTATCCAGGGCAGTGGAATGAAATCCTAGATCTATGCTAAGAACAGAAATTTCATTTACAATGTTAAAAATAATGACAACATGACTTATTTTCCACCATGCCAACCTTGGATGCAATATTCTAATCTGATTCAGATCTCAATTTGATATTGAAAATTGATTTCAAAACGATATAGTAATTTCATTTCAGTGATAAGATATATCATTATACATTCCTGGTGAAAGACCTGCAAGAAAATACCTTACCGCCATTGTTTCCAAGTCCTTTCAATAAAGTTAAAAATGATTGTTAAAAAAGAAATGGTGGATAACTTTGGTTTAATAATTTTTTATTAATATAGGATTATGGGATATATAAATATGAGAAGACGCATCCAAGGAACAGAATCCATGTTCTGTTAGCCTTGATTATGTTGAGAAAAGGAAGAGGGCCATTGGTCAAAGTGAGACAACTTACTTTGGCAGCAGATGCTGAGGGTGGAGATCAGTAACAAGGAGGACAGAGATGTGAGTGCCATGTGTCCTGAACCTCACAAGCTACCTTGCTGCCTCAAGAGAGGTGTGGTAAAGATTGCCTTCTCATTGCCTGTGCAGATATGTTCAGTTGTCAGCCCTTGTGGAAGAGAAGCCATCTAGTCCTTCACCCCAGGCAATATAGCTCAGTGGTTTAGGTATTGTCTGGGAGTTCAGTTCCCCACAGTACCTCCTTGATGAGGGCTGGACTCAAAGATCCATAGGGTCCCTTCCTATGGTTCTAAGATTATTAGTATTAGTAAAATATGGGGCACATTAGAAGTGGCTCAGGCATGTCATGAGAATGGCTGGTGGTCGGATTCCAAAAGATCTCCTGTATGGAGAATTAGTGCAGGGAAATGGCCCCAGAGGGAGACCACAGCTGTGATACAAGGATATCTGCAAGCAGGATCCGAAGGCCTTAGGAATGGACCTCAACAGATGGGAAACCCTGACATCTGAGCATTCAGCCTGGAAGTAGGCGTTGCATCATGACCTCTCCCATTTTGAAGAGACCCTTGTCCAGCAGGCTGAGGCAAAGAGGCAGTCCTGAAACCATCCAAATCAGGGAACTGGACAGGGGACAGATTGTATTTGTCCTCAGTGTGGAGGGGATTATCATTCTCGTATTGGCCTTCTCAGCCACACTAGACACTGTTCCAAGTCCTCTATTTAGAGCACATTACTATAGTTTCTCGAGACTGAAGGATGCCTATGCAGAAGTGGAGAAATCTACGTCTATGCCTGCAGAAGCAGTTTATGCCCTTACAAAGGCAGCAGAATTGAAGGCAGGTGGTTAGGGTTCCCTGTTGCTTTTTTGACCTGTTGCTTTTTGGTTTACAGGCTGATATTCCCTTCACTTCACTTCCTCTCCTCCTCCAATGTTTGCCTTAGCCTTGCAGCTGCAGCCAGCCGATCCCATCCTCCCCCCCTTTCTGTCTCTCTTTTGCTCTCCATTAGACATGTAATTTCTTTAATAAACACTTTCTTAGTGCTTATGATTTCCAGCAGTCCAGCTTCCATACAAAGCCAACAGGCCAGCACTGAAAGGATGCTTGAAAGCAAGTTAACTATCCTGTGTTAAGGACTCTTCAGCACTTGAATGGATTCACAGCCTGGAGAATCACTAAAAGCTTCATCTACTGAATTTGTACTTGACTTGCAGAAGAAAGTAGGAGACTCTTGAAATATTTTTTTTCTTTTAAAGAAAAATAAAAACAAAGAAATTGAGAAGCTTCAATCAGATGTCAATATTCATTTTGGATTATTTGCTTGTTATATTTGCAACCTGCATTTCTACCCAGAAAATAACAGCCGTAGTGTCTAACAGTAATAAAACAGGTATTAGAAATGAAAGCTTAATTAAAACCAGACCTGTGTACTGGCTTTGGAGGAAAGTGTCAAAATGGAATGAGACAGGGCTATCTGTATGTTTCCAGGCCAAATATAAGGCAATTTGCATCAGTTGGTGTAGCAAAATAAGGAAGTGCCAAGGCAGAAAGAGATTGACAGCTAAAGCTCCTATGAATAACAACACTTCTAAAAAATTCAACCACTGGGGTGGGCTGAGATCAGCCTGATTGGACTATGATAGAGGTGAAATCAAGAGAAGAGACTTTTCATGAAGATTTGAAAACACAGCCAGGCTCCTACTGGATAATATAAGACTTTCATGAGACTTTTTTTTTTAATTTTATTTTTAAAAACAAAAGACTTCCATGATACTTGAGAACCCTGCCCCACAGGAGGGTAAGCCGGTCCCATCTTTACTGTCCTTCCAGAAACAGGCAAAGAGCCTTGCGGTGCAGTGGTTAAACTCCTGTACTGCAGTCAAAACTGTACTCTTAACCCAGGGTTCAAATCCCAGGTAGCCGGCTCAAGGTTGACTCAGCCTTATATCCTTCCATGGTCGGTAAAATGAGTAGCCGGCTCTCTCGGGGAAGGCAATCTGTAGCCTGCGTAATTAACTTGTAAACCGCCCAGAGAGTGCTTGAACCACTATATATAAGCAGCATGCTTTTTTCTTTTTTCTTCAGGCAAGCTTTCGCGGAGTGAATGGCAGCCGAGTGGAGTAATTTTAGATTGACTGTTGTACTTTTGCATTAAATGTATTTTGGTGTTGCTTACATTTTTTTTTAATTTTATTCATTGATATTTTTTGCATTGTATACTCGTCGTTACTAATCTTGACTGTAGCACAGTGGTTAAACTACAGTACTGCAGCCAAAATTCTGCTGATGACCCAGGCTCAATCCCAGGTAGCTAGCTTGAGGTTCACTCAGTCTTCCATCCTTCCATGGTCAGTAAACTGAATACAGCTGGGGCAATGTGTAGTTGCATAATTAAATTGTGAACCATCCAGTCATTGATTTAAGCACTATGGGCACTGACCCCTCAGGATGCAAGCTGAAGGATTTCAAAAACCCTTCATCAGGGCATTACTCAGGTACAGTGTTGCAGGAAGGGGGGGGAAGGCATGGAAATTCTCATTCTAGAAGCTTCTCACCAAAAATAGAACATAAAAGGAGGAGTAACTGAGGAGGAACTCTGGGGGACAGTGGAAGACAGGAGGGCCTGGTGTGTTCTGGTCCATGGGGTCACGAAGAGTCGGACACGACTTAACAACTAAACAACAACAAATTAAGGAGGAGGAGACAGGAGACAGGACCTGAGATTGCCGGGGAAAGGGTAAAAGTGGAAAGAACGGGCCAATGCCCCGGAATGGAGAGACGGCCTTGACTGTCAGGCTCCTTCATAATTAAATTGTAAGCTGTCCAGAGAGAGCTTTAAGCACTATGGGCAGTAGAAAAAGCAGCACACTTTACTTAGTGGGCCCTTCCTTTGGCTCTGATCATCCCTTTCCAAGATTGAGTGCTACTCAGGGCAGCAAAGGTAAAGTGTTTTGGTTCATCTCAGAAGAATTTGAACCAAAGTGGGTCACCAGGAGGACCTCCCTATTGAAGGACGTGAGCCCTGGCTGGCAACGGGCAGCCCAATACTAACCCAGCTGAGGTGATGATGTCGCCAAACACAGTTCAAAAGGTTGTGCCAGATAGAGAAGGAAAGATAATCCCCTAAGAGTGACTCCGCATGGGCTCCAGAGGGCAAAGAAAGTTCCCCTCCTTTTGTCCGACGAGAGGCTCCAGGATACAGGGAGTGAAGTGGAACCTCCTGGTAGAGACTGAGGAGGACTCAATCGGATGGGAATTTGTCCTGCTGTTTAGTGTGTTGTGGGGGCAGGCTCATTTGCGTTTTTTCTAGCAATCAGACAATGTAATCACCAGAGTGAACCAATTCATCTCCAGAGTGCTTCTACCCCCATCTTTCTGTCAGGGGTTTCTACTTTTTTGGTGTGGGTAGGTTTGCTCTGGTTTGTTTTCTTTCTAGAGCAATGGTTCTTAACGTGGGCGATAATGCCCCCCAGGGGGCGATATCATTTTTCAGGGGGGCGGTAGAACAAAAAGGAGCGGCGTGGGGGCGCTGGAGCAGAAGGGGGCGGTAGGGGGGCGCTGGAGCAAGCCAAACCTGTGAAGATGGCTGCAGCCTTTTTCCAATGTGCATGAATATATATTTTCCTCCAATTTTAATTTAGTTTCAGACTTTTTGTCTTGAATTTTTTAGTTCCTGCATTTGTTTTTATGCCCTTTTTATATTTCTTTTTGTGTCTTAAAATTCACTTGCAACTAAGGTTAAGAACCACTGTTCTAGAGAATGTGAACTAACCAAGAAGTGAGCCTTAAGCTTTAAAGACTCTTTCCACTGGGAATTTCCAGTATTATGATGTGGCTTAATAAGCAAGCCACTTCAGCATATTGGCAAATTGAACACTTCCTCTGTTCCTTGCCGGGGGGGGGGGGCCAAGGGAAGTTATTATTTTTTACTCCGCTGATGTTGAATCATTTAGATTAAATTTTTTTAAACATCTTTGCCTTGTCTGAAGTGCTAATTGAGAAACTGCTCACAGCCAAAACTACTTGTTAAGTCACTTTGTAATATAAGAAATTGGAAGTGGAAGGGACCAGATGCAAAAGGGTTTCTTGAGGCCTGTATGCCATTTGGATGTGAGAATCACTCTAAATGGCATATCGCACCTCTTCTTATGGGCTGGCTGAGGACTCTCTCACAGGGGTAAAGTATGCGTATAAGCTCAGTTTTACTCTTTAAAAGAATAGCAATGAGTTGCCTGTAAGTTCAGAAACAGTTGCTCTAAACTGAACAAAAGTGTTCCATTCAAAATTTACCAATTTTAAACAAAAGTAGAGTATTCAGTAATACTGATTCATCTTTAAGTTTTGAGATCTGATTATCCCAAAATGCCACACTGTACAAACCAAATGTTCTTTCCAGGACAGAATCTATGGCCAACCCCACGAAGAACATTGTAAAGAAATTCAGTTTTGTTTTGGATCAGGCCTCAGGGATGATAAACATGAATTTCCTTCCAAGACATGCTCTGTATTTATTTCCTATGCTATTGTAGAGATATTTGTATCAATAGAAGATTATGTCTAGTTAGTAACTCTCTCAAATAATTATGGAGATACTTGCACCCATGTTTAGAAAGCATTCCTTTTTATAGGGGCATTCCCTCCCTCCCTCCCTCCCTCCCTCCCTTCCTTCCTTCCTTCCTTCCTTCCTTCCTTCCTTCCTTCCTTCCTTCCTTCCTTCCTTCCTTCCTTCCTTCCTTCCTTCTCCAGTTCCCAGAATTCCCCAAAACCATTCTGGTTATTTTGGCCCATAAGTACATATTTATAGACATTTTGATCACCTGAAGAAAGGGATAACTGAGGCTGCATGGCGTCCTCCAGCCTGTGTTTCTTCTCATTAACAGGACACGAAAGAAGCTGCCACCATGCTTCCTAGGGGCTGCAAATCTTTGGAGAAACCCACCCCCCGGTAGTGCCTAATTGACAGTAAGATTACAACAATCCATTGGGCAAGGTCTCCTAAAGAGATTCAGCAAATTATACTTAATTACAGAGACCATCATTTCCAGTAAAATTTGCCCAGGGAGTCCAATAATTTGGATGGTGCCAGTTTGTAGGAATGATGTGCTCTCAGTATCCCAGAAGAAACATCACATGTTGCATCCCAAGATATCTAGGTCTGCCAAACTTCCAAGCCTTCTCAGTCTACCTGTCCTTCCTCTAAACTGCTCTGTTATGTATGTGTACATTGTTGTTGTTGTTTACTTGTTAAGTCGTGTCTGATTCTTTGTGACCCCATGGACCAGAGCATGCTAGGCACTCCTGTCTTCCACTGCCTCCCAGAGTTTGGTAGCTTTGATGTCCAGCCATCTCGATCTCTGTCGTCTCCTTCTCCTCTTGCCTTCACACTTTCCCAACATCAGGGTCCTTTCCAGGGAGATTTCTCTTCTCATCAGATGGCCAAAGGATTGGAGTCTCAGCTTCAGGATTTGTCCTTCCAGTGAACACTCAGGTTTGATTTTCTTCAGAATGGATAGGTTTCATCTCCTTGCAGTCCAGGGGACTCCCAAGAGTCTCCTCCAGCACCACAATTCAAAAGCATCACTTTTTTTGGCAGTCAGCCTTCTTTATGGTCCAGCTCTCATCTCCATACAACACTACTGGAAAATCCACAGCTTTGACTATTCGGACTTTTGTTGGCAAGGTGATGTCTCTGCTTTTTAAGATGCTGTCTAGGTTTGTCATCGTTTTCCTCCCAAAAAGCAGGCGTCTTTTAATTTCGGGGCTGCTGTCCCCATCTGCAGTGATCATGGAGCCCAAGAAAGTAAAATCTGTCACTGCCTCCATATGTATTTCCCAGGAGGTGATGGGACCAGTGGCCATAATCTTACTCTTTTTTTAATGTTGAGCTTCAGACCATTTTTTGCACTCTTCTCTTTCACTCTCATTAAGAGGTTCTTTAATTCCTCCTCATTTTCTGCCATCAGAGTGGTATCATCTGCATATCGGAGGTTGTTGATATTTCTTCCGGCAATCTTAATTCTGCCTTGGGATTCCTCCAGTCCAGCCTTTCGTGTGATGTATTCTGCATGTAAGTTAAATAAGCAGGGGGACAATATACAGCCTTGTTGTACTCCTTTCCTAATTTTGAACCAATCAGTTACCAAGTTCAAGTTTATTGTATTAGCTAAAAGCCATCACAATTTAAAATACAAATATGATCAAATGAAATCATGATAAAATTACAGACATATAAAATAATAAGAAACATTTCATATCTGGGAGTCCCCTGCACAATTGATCACAATGGCTTTCAGGAAATTAGCTTGAATATTTCTGACCGCTTTTGCAAACAGTGCTGTTCTGTATGTAACATAAGGGTCACAGTCCAAAAGTAACCTGACCCCCTTTATCTGAAGGCTTTCCTCCTGTAAAGCAGCCAAAATGTCACCCAGGAACTTTTCTCTGGGGTTTTGATAGAGCTGACAGTAGAGTAAATAGTGAACAACATCCTCTATCTCAGTGGTTCTTAACCTTTGTTACTCAGGTGTTTTTGAACTGCAGCTCCCAGAAACCCCAGCCAGCAGAGCTGATGGTGAAGGCTTCTGGGAGTTGCAGTCCAAAAACACCTGAATAACAAAGGTTAAGAACCACTGCTCTATCTCACCTGCTCAGCAAATACATAGCCTTAGATGTTTAGAGACTTTCATATACCTGCACTCTCCTCTTTCACCCTCATTACAAGGTTCTTAAATTCCTCCTCACTTTCTGCCATCAGAGTGGTATCATCTGTATATCTGAGGTTATTGATATTTCTTCTGGCAATCTTAATTGTGGTTTGGGATTCATCCAGTCCTGCCTTTCGCATGATGTATTTTGCATATAAGTTAAATAAGCAGGGAAATGATATACGGCATTGTCGTACTCCTTTCCCAACTTTGAACCGAACAGTTGTTCCATATCCAGTTCTAACTGTTGCTTCCTGTCCCACATATAGGTTTCTCAGGAGATAGATAAGGTGGTCAGGCACTCCTATCTCTTTACATGTACGTGTAGATACACACATACAAACACCTCTCTTACATCAACCCTGTCATCATTTAATCCAAAGCCATGTACCTGCCCAAATGATAATATATGCTAAACTGCTGTTGAAAAGCTCCCGGAAAAGAGCAAGTTATAAACTGGCAACGGAGTAAGCTCTTGTGATGTCACAAGGAGTGGGTCCTTAGGTAACAGATGCAAAATTTTGTGTGTGAGCATGCACGCATAAGTGAGGGGGAGAGAGAATATGTTTTTTCTCTCTCCACTTGGAAATGGGGTGAAGCACAGCAGGGGGAAACACAACGAACACAGTGCTCTAAGATCTAACACCATATTGGTATATTCCAGAGCTCATCAAAATGGCCTTGAAGGAGACCAGGTAGCCCATGTGCCAAATAGGTCCCACCATGCTTTAGACACTTGCACAAAAGGATGGATTAGCATTTGCATCTTTAATGGATTAAGCCTCCATAAAATGTCAAGTGGTCACCCATTTCCACAAACAAAGGAAAAATCATGACTCTAGTAGTGGTTTCAGTGATTTCTACTAAACACAAAATTGAAGAGAATAATTTATTGTGACTAATTTATTCAACAAGCCTCACTTCAGGAAGACTGAAATATCAGCCAATTTGTTATGGATTAAATTCACCCCTGTGGAGCGTGTCAATGAAAGGTAATTAAACCACTTAAATCCCACTTAAGCCCATTGACTTCACTGGGCCCAATCACTGGCAAGAGTTCATGGAACAATTCTAGACTTTCATTACAGCAACCCAGACTTCTACCAGCTCTTTGCCGGCGGAATCAGGGCAAATGCCTCTACCTTTAATAGTGGAAAGAGGAAATTCAGCAGATGTCATACATCTATCAAAATTCCCTTTTCCACAGAGCTATGCAAGGAACAAAAGGCTGTGTGCAATTCTGCATCTGATCACCCAATAAACTATCCCCTTCAGCAGATCTTTCCTCCAAATGAAGGGCAGGAGCTACAAAAAATGTGGAGATATGTGTGGAGTAAAAGTTCTCTCAGGGGTAAGTACAAATACTTACATATTGCCTTAAGACACTGGCTCCCAACCTTGGGTTCCCATATATTCTTGGACTAACACCCCCCCCCGAAGTCTTCACCACTAGCTGTGCTAGCCAGTATTCCTGGGACTTGTAGTTCAAGAACATGTGGGGACCCAAATTTGAGAACCACTGCCTTAGGAGATAGTCCAAATAGTTTCTTAATAAAGTTTAAAACAAGGGTGGACATGTGGCTAGAGCTGATGGACCCTGGGCTCCAGCAACACCTGGAAAGTCACCCATTTCCCAGCGCTACTTTAAAAATTGTTTTTTTCTTTCTTTCCCCGCAATACCCGTTGCAATGACACTGCACCAACATGGAGCATTGTTCCCAGGGCTGGCTCCATCTTCAACACTTATAGCAGCTATGCAATTTTAAATACTGTACTATAAACTATCTTTCTTGCACAAATGTCCAATCCCTCCCCTGATCTTCAAGCTCTTTGCAATTCCCGCCCCCCCCACCTGCCTCCACATAGTGAACTTTGACTGGGCCAAACATTTGACCTAGCCCTGGTTTCAAGCAATCTAGACAATAGCATGTGTAGAAAGACATCGGCTGTGGATCCCATTCCTGTGGAGTGAAAGCCCTCTGACATGGAACATCGAAGGAGAAAACACAAGACGACCTGCACAGTAAGGAGTCTTGTCTCAGCAGACAGTGCCAGGCGGCTAAAGCTCTTCAAAGCCCAGAATGAAGGAGGAAGTGCAGAAAATAAACACCAAAGAATCTGCAATGTTTTCATGCTCTTCTTCAGTGCAAAGGACTTCCTTAGTTCTGTTTATCAGATGAAGCTGGTGATTCTGGGTGCTTTCATGGTAGCCTTGCAATTACAGGGCTGCTACAAGAGAGTGAACATGCTGCAGAGGCTCCCTTTGTGGCTTTCCCCACCCTGCTCTCTTTTTTTAGTGTTTCACCACCACCTGGGCTCAGTGGCTGAAGAAAAAAAAGCTATCAGAGACAGCCTATTGTATTAATTTTCTGCTTCTATTTTCTGCATTTAAAGTGGTTAAGTTTTCTAGCTCATTTCCTACAGAGGAGAGACAAAGAGTCTTCAGTGAGCTTCTCTTTGAGGGCAAAGTGTATCTCTCCAGATAGTATTTGACTAAAGCTACGTGAGGCAGCTTCTGTCAGTTAGTGCAGTGGTTCTTAACCTTGCATTACTCAAGTGTTTTTGAACTGCAGCTCCCAGAAACCCCAGCCAGCCCAGCTGGTGGTGAAGGCTTCTGGGAGTTGCAGTCCAAAAACACCTGAATAACAAAGGTTAAGAACCACTGAGTTAGTGTTCAAACCCATGTTTTGATTCCACATAATGCAGCTTCCTATCTCAAAACTTTCTAGCTTTAATTAATTCATTGCACCAGAATGAAAGGAAATTAGACAGAGAAAGAATATCTTTAGGAAAAAAATTTAACTCTTCTCTTGATCTTTTTAAAATCTAACAAGATTCGTAGAACACGCTCCAGACTAGATGATGCATAGCTAGATCAGTCAGCTAGATAGACCAATGGTGTAAATCAGTTTCCTGTGCCCATGCATCTTATCTGAGACTAATGTATACAAATACTCAAATTAGAGACTTCTACTACTATTCTTCCCATTTTGAGTCTTAATCTACAACACACATTTAGTGAGGATTAAAGTCTCCACTCAGCTCTAGGGGAGTTAGCAGAAACTAAGCAGGTTGTAAGCATGCATGTAAAAAGGGACGTGGTGGTGCTGTGGGTTAAACCACAGAAGCCTGTGCTACAGGGTCAGAAGACCAAGCAGTCGTAAGATCGAATCCACGCGACGGAGTGAGCGCCCATCACTTGTCCCAGCTCCCGCCAACCTAGCGGTTCGAAAGCATGCAAATGCAAGTAGATAAATAGGGACCACTTCGGTGGGAAGGTAACAGCGTTCTGTGTTTAAGTCGCACTGGCCATGTGACCACGGAAGATTGTCTTCGGACAAAACGCTGGCTCTATGGCTTGGAAACGGGGATGAGCACCGCCCCCTAGAGTCAAACACGACTGGACAAAAATTGTCAAGGGGAACCTTAACCTTAACCATGCGTGTAAACCCACTTTTTTCAGATACTGAATAATGTGCCTGCAATACACCCAGGTTATGCTTCTTCGCTAAAAAGTTATGTGGTCCCTGATCAAAATGCAGTCTTTTCCAAGGAGTCTTCTCATGAGATGGCCAAAGTACTGGAGCCTCAGCTTCAGGATCCGTCCTTCCAGTGAGCACTCAGATTTGATTTCCTTTAGAATTGATAGGTATTCCCTTCTAATTTTTCTTGTAACAAGGACATTGCATTTCAGACAAAACACAGGAAATGTCAATAATATTACCCTGAGCTAATTTCTAAGGTAGAATTTTAGAGGCAGGCATTTTGAGTGAATTTTTTTGTAGTTTTACACCATTTTCTTACTAATGCTAAGAGGACTCTCCCTACAAAAAGGTAATGAACAGGCCACGAAATACAGCAAATTACTTTTTAAAGCATGGTTAATAATTAAAAATAATTAATTAATGCTAAAAATATCACCACCATAATGAGCAACAGAAATGAATTACTTTTGTAACTCCACAAACTTTGCCAACGTCACTCTTCAAGGAGGATAACCATCAAGGCTCTGGGAAAGCAAGATTTTTAAGTTGGAAAATATAATTCTGAAGGCAAGAGGTTTGGAAAGCATTTTCAAACTTTATTTACAACTGTCACAGTGACAAAAAGGAGTTTGAAAAAAATGCTAGCTTTTTCCCTGAGGCTCAAAAAAGAATTTTACAGAAATATAGAATGTAATATACAATAGGAGCAGTTCAGCTGGAGTGCTTTGTTCTTCCACATTCAAAAGTGACAGAAATACAAGCAACAATGTTTTAAAAAGGCCGAAAAAGATATGCAAATATTTAAAGACAAACAGCATTTTCCACTCTTCTCTTAAGCTTTAAGGATTTATGCTTTTCTGAGTGGCTAACATTCGACAATTTCAAACCTGGGACAAAAATAATAATCAGAAAACAGAAAATAACTTTTATTGGGGGGAAAAAACCAAATTTCAGGGTTACTTGCACATGTAAAAACTCATTCTACCAAATAGCAAGACAAGAACATGTGTTCAGGATACAAGACCAAAAACATCTGGATCCATCAGTTTCAAAGCAACCTGGGCTAGGTAAAGGATGCAAGACAAGTTTTCATGATGCCAAAACATCCACCAAGACAGGTAGTACGTGTGCGACAAGTTCTTGGCCACCAAAAGGACACACAAGAACACCCAACTATATCCTCACATTATTATACTTAAAAAGAACAAACTTGGGCAGTAGTGCAACCTCACACCCACATGTAATAATGACTCACAGCTGTTAAAAAGTTATTGCCATTTATATTGAAAACACAAGCAAGACAAGACTGGGGGAGGGGAGAAGGAATACATTTCGCTGATTTGAACAAGCAAATTTCCCACAACCCCTTACCAGCATCGCTACTACTCATGAGGTATCAAATACAAATATATACACACAAAGTCCTAATAGTTTTATTTTGAAAAAGTAAAATATTTGAGCCAATAAACAAGGAAACCCTAGGAGACTGTTTAGAATATCCGTTTAAGGCCATGATGAGAGTCTTACATATTTTTAGTGTCTCCAGGATTAAAATGAAAACCACTAGCATTTGATTTCTCAGAGTGGTCCCTTTGTACTATGAAGTCTCAGCAAGGACTTCTACCAAGTGGTCAGATGGTGCTTTCCTTAAAAGCTGTAGGTTTAGCTTATTCCAAAGAACTGATTCTTCCTCCCAAAAGGAAAATCCACAGGACAAAAGAAGGGAAGATCATTATTGAGAATTTAGATCAGAGCATCATTTATGGCCACTAGTATTTCCCACATGTATATTTAAAAAGCACATTATCTTCTCCACAATACTGAGAGATCATAATACTTTGTTCTTATTTTTTTGAGGAGAAGGCCTGCTTTCCTTCAAGAATTATGTTATCCCATGTCCAAATCATCTCCAAAATTCTAGTTAGGCTCTTCATAATCTTTTTGACCCAACTGTCCCCTGTGCTACAATAAAGTGAACTCTTGAGCCAACTTTTTCCCATGACCAGCTTGCACCACCAGAGAAGCTTGAATCTCACAGCAATCACACATATTGTGAGCCGGGAGACTTAACAGCAACTTTGGTGGCAAGAAAGGAAATACAAAGAGTTATTCTTGTGGGGGGGAAAAAACCAAAATGGTACACTCCCTTCCCCCCAAATAAACATTTGCCAACAGAAAGAGAGAGAGAATCAGCCCTAACTAGCTCTGTTACCTTGGATAAACAAGGCTATTGTATAACAGGTGGCCCAGGACACTCTTGTGAAGTTAGCAACACTGGGCTTAGACAAAGCTATTCAGCACGGCAAGACTGAAATGCATAAGAAGGGATGGCAGAAAAGAACAGACAGTTTGTAGGAAACAGGCTGGACAAAATGCTGGACTGGAAAAGAGGTTATTGATCCATTGCTCCTCTATGCAGCACAGCAGGAACTCCTGCCTCACTTGATAATGTCACTGGAGCATTAAAATGGCAAGTTCCCATACTCCAAACCCCCTGACACACAGGCGTGCGCAGACAGACACACACACACATACGCGCGCGCGCACGGAAACAGAAGCACTATAAAAAGGCAAAGTTTTGAGAGATGAATACTATTCTCATGCTTTTATAGCCAGAGGCATTTCCTCATATAAATGCAGCTGTATTCTGCACTCTGCAGTCATTTCCTCCACTTCATACACTTGAGAAAAGTGCATTTCCTGCCCATCTAATCCTCAACCAAAGTGCCCAGTAATTTCATGGCTGCCCCAGAAAACCTCAACAAAACTCAACAGCAATCTTTAGAAGAGCAGCCATGTTTTGCTTTCCCCCCCTGCCTAGGTTCCTTCCTTGGTTTCAGCTGGAGATTGTCACATCGAGCACTTCAGTTCTCAATAGAGAATATGGAAAAAATCAAAAACTAAGTTCTTGCAGGTGCAAAATCGAATGTCTTTGTAGAAAAAGACTCTTCAGAACAGTTGTTCTCTCCCTTCGAGATGACACAGCATCTTAAGTAGTACAGATAACTCTCTCCAAGCCATTTATTGCTCCTTGCTCTCTTTCTTTGCTTCCTCACAGATTTCTTCCTCTTCTTCCTGGACCAGGAACTCCTCGGGTGGCCATCTTAACTCTCCACTCTCCACATCACCATCTGTTGGTTCCACCACAATGGAAGGGAGACGATCCTTCAGCTTACAGTAACGATCAAAATCAGAAGGGTCTGGAAAAATCTGCAAATGAGAAATAAACAATAGTTAAGATTTCCACGTGATTGTTTAGTACACTTGATATTCTCATCTTATTCTATCTTGACTGCAAGGTAGACCCTGGCTTGTCCACAAATCACCCCCAAGGGAGTGTAGATGTAAACAGAAAGAAACTGGCAAACAACAAGTAGAAAGGGTGGTGGTGTCCAAACAACTTTCCTGCCACCTTTTTCAATCTGGATGAGCTGGTTCCAAAGTTGTGGCTGAATCACAGAACACACAACTAGCTACAAACTGCATTCAGGTGTCTCACATGCCTGCAGTCTTCTTCTTTGCACCCTTCCCCACCCTGAAATCTTACAGCAAGAAAACTATTGTGTAATGCATTCTTGTGCTCAGGTGTGTTTCCTGTTGCAAACAAGAGTCTCAAGAGGTCATTTCATCAAGATTGTGTAGTAAAAAGATGTATTTTCCATCTGTAATACCTCTCCCCTCCTTTCAACGTGTTTAAGGGACAGAACTGTTGTCCACCATCTGTCCCCAATTATTCCCAACTATCTACATATACCCCAAAAATGGTTCTCCTTCTAGGGACTTTACGTCACCCATCCCAGTTTTCTTCATAATGTTCTTTTGCATCCTTGCCATGTTCAGACTAAATATAAATCCCAGCATTTTCAGTTGCAGTGCAAAAAAAGTTTCCACTTCCCTTTGCTCAAATTAGCTCTGCCAGATGTTTTAAAACAATTTGTTTCATTTAAGAATATGCCAGGAGCTTAATCCTTTTTAAAAATTTATTTGTATCTATATGATATCTGTATCTTGGTCTCAATATATACTGCAGAAAAAAACTAACATGATTGTGCTCTTTGGAAGTGTTACAGGGTGGGATGGTGGGGGTTGTGAACAAATTAGACAGAGGATAATGGACTGGGAAAGACTTTGTGCTGGCTAAGAGGAACATGGGGCATTTCAGAGAATGCTGAACTGCAAGTCCCATCATCCCCTGTCATAGGCTGTAAAGGCAAAATATAGTTATTTACTTGACTTGCATTGCACTCTTCCCCAGAACTGGGACTCACTCAAGATTAAAAAAGAAGATTGCATTAAAATGGGATAAGCCGAAGCCATCCTTGTAAAATCCAATGAAACTTTTCAGAAGCTCCTCAGCTGTCCAAAGCCCACCTCAGCAGAAAGGGTGGTGTCCAAAGGAAAATGGGGAGGTGACCAGCCAAGCCTCTTTTGGAAGAAATGCCACAATCTGAGAGCAGCCACTGAGAAGGCCCTTTTCCAGGTGCATACCAGCTCTGCCTGTGAGGATGGCAGCACCAAGAGAAAAACCCTCCCCAAAGACTTCAGAGCAGGGCAATATGGTTTTTCGTATGGAAATATAGGAATTGTAGAATGGGAGGGACCCCAAGGACCATCAAGCCTAGTCCTGTGCCAATGCAGGAAAAAAATTCAGAAAGTCTGGTCCCAAGCCATAGAAGGCCTTATTGGGCATAACCTGCACTATGAGTTCTGCCCAGAAACAGATCAGTAGACACACTTCCCCCTACTTTAGTGTCCACGTTTCCTGCAATAAAGCTTTAAAAGTGTGGATGAAATGTTTGTGTATACACACACCTATACTATGTGGCATTGTGATTCAACTTCAGAGATGTGGTTGTGCAAGTCCAACTTACACCTGTACAAGGCATACACACAAGTTTATACAAGCATATATATCTTTTGCCATGTTTAACTGGGCTGCCTGAATCAGTGCCTAAGTAAGAAGCTAGGTACAATGGTGCCTCGCATGACGTTAATTCGTTCCAGCAAAATCGCTGTCGAATGAAAACGTCGTAATGCGATATTAAAAAACCCATAGAAACACATTAAAACCCAATTAATGCATTCCTATGGGCTTCAAACTCACAGTCCAGCGAAGATCCTCCATAGCGCGGCCATTTTCGCTGCCTGTGCAGCAAGGAATCCGTCCCAGAAAACAGCGGGCGGCCATGTTTTTTACCCGGCAGCCATTCTGAAACCACCAATCAGCTGTGCGAAAATCATCGCAGGGAACCAATCATTGCAAAGTGAAATTCCCCCATAGGGAACATCGTTTTGCGATCGCTTTTGCAATCAGAAAATCTTCAACGTCAAGCGATTTCGTCGTCAAACGGAACACTTGTAAAGCAAAGCACCACTGTATTGGCTTTTCCCCACTTCCTCACATTTATGAATAATTGTGGAGGGAAAAAGCTTGGTTCTTCATACTTCTGAACATGACATAAATGGCCAGCTCTCTTGCCAGCCAGATGTTTGTATAAGGAGCGTCTGGACAACAGTCACAAAGTGGCTAGAATCCTACTGTGGAGTGGCAACAGCATAAGTGTAATTGCTTAACTCATAAATACAAACTGCCTCCAATTACTGAATTCCCATTTGTCTTCCTATTGGGTGGCATATGGCTACGGGTCAGGCAAATGGAGGCAGGCAAATGAGGCAACAGGGGTGATGGGAGTTGTACTTGAAAACATCTGGATAGTGTCAAGTTGATAGAGGCAGATCTAAAGCAGCATGTTCTGTCCTGCCATGAGAGCAGAGCAGAATTGTTTCCACTATGCAGTTTTCCATATGGCTAAAAGTGGTATGCAGCCAGACACCATGAGCTACATACTACAGATCAAGCTGAACTTTCTGTATTGGCCAATAAAGGCCACCAAATGCATTGGCATTTATTGAGAGAAACAACAGCATAACAGAAGTATTCTAAGCTGACGATACTCCCAAGTGACCAGCAGCAGAAGACACACCAGAGCGATACGCCTGCACTTCCAGGTTAGGTACATTAGGTCAAACCAGAATAGCTGCTTTGAAAATAAACTGCCTGTATCCACCCATCCCCTTTTAAACTAAGGAATAAATGATTTCCTTAAATAAACATCCCCCAAATGTGTTGTGCCTAGCATTTTTTTTTTTTAAAAAATAGACTGGACAATCTTATCTTCAACAGCTGCAACAGAGGTCGGGATTTTTCCACTAACTCATGCTTTTTTTAAAGCCATCAAGGCTGCATAAAAATGAGATGTTGCAATAGCACTCAAGGATTAGGAATGGCCCAATGGAAAATAAATGCAATCACATTTCCCAGCATGTGACAGGCAGAGAAAAAAGACAAGGCTGTCTCTGGGAACAAAAGAACAAGAGGCTTCTTTACACAATGACATGTTTATTCATGAAGGAAACTGACTCGGTTATTACTTGCTCTCTTCTGTCTACACAACAGGCAGCTGCCCATCTTTGGTGCTTTTTAATACATACAATTAACCAAGTGTATGTATGGGGATGTCACTCAACTTGCATAAGAAAGAGATACCTTTTCATGAGAGCAGATAGAAAATAAATGCCAAGGTGGGAATCATCATCTACAGAGCTGGAAGTATAATCTAGTCCAGCCCGTATCGAGGAGGAATGATGGGGAACTGAACTTCCAACCATACCTAAACTGCAGACCAATCTGTCCTGGGCTGGGTGGACTGGAAAAAAAATCCTCTACAGACAACCTGGCTAGGGCACTCTGTGAATTTTAGTCCAAAAACAGTTGACTTGTCCAAGCTCCAGAATAGACCCCAATATGGAGAAAGTCACTTGATATTTCAGTGTTGGTATCAACAGACTTTTCTTATCCAAGGCCAATGGCTTGAAACTGTACAGTACTTTCAAGTCTACTGATGGGGGATGAGAGTACGAATCCTCTTATTGGAAGGCTTGGATATAAAACACATAAGTGTTCATAAGTGCCTAACATCTCAGTAGTGAGATGAAAGTGAAACCTGAAACATGAAAATCATATTTGCTTGTACCAGGTGATCTCCCCTCCCCTCCCCCCAGCCCCAGTACTCTTCTGCTAGGTTTGGCACCGACAGCGGAAAATGTTTG
This sequence comes from Pogona vitticeps, assembly GCF_051106095.1. Classification (NCBI taxonomy): domain Eukaryota; kingdom Metazoa; phylum Chordata; class Lepidosauria; order Squamata; family Agamidae; genus Pogona; species Pogona vitticeps. The sequence continues at coordinate 39,731,688 of NC_135783.1, forward strand.
AACAACCACAAACAGCTTGCTGTATGTAAGCCAGTTTGTAAGTATAAATCAGAAGAGTTCCATCACAGTACTAGCTGCCTGCAAAGAAACCAACCCAAGCTAATAAGGAAACCAACATACCAGCAAGAGATAAAAAAAAAACATCCATGTAGCTGCACCACAGACTACTTCCTTGTCCACATAACCGCTAAAGCCTCCTGCAAAACAAATAGCTAGAAGGCATGGAGTGTCTTTGCCAGGGTACAGGCCAGCTTCATGACAGCATGTCTGAATTCCAACACCAGGCCTACATGTTTTCTTACCCATGAGACCATGTGGTATGGCATGGCATCTTTTTGGCTTGCTCTTTGCTGGGGATGGAAAACAGGGTGGCCAGAATGCAGATTTGGCATTTTTGTCTTGGTAGGTCACAAACTGGAGAAGGTTTCTCTCATCTACACATTGATTTTCTGAAAGAAAACCTCCAGGCCTAGTAAAAATATTTCACTGCTTGTCAGTCAATGCACAAAGTTACCCAAGAAGCACTTGCACACTTGAAGAATGATGCTGGAAGATGACCCTATTCAAGATGATCAACAGCTTGATCCTGACATCACCTGTCAAACATGTCAATGTCCCAGGAATACAGTTCATTACTTTCTACAAACACTACCACTTCAAGCAACTGCTGAGGCTGCTTGTGCCATTTAGGTAGCTCATTGTCTTGCAAAAACCTTGGATTTAGCAAACCAGCTGCCTTGAAAATTAAGCATGTTGTTTGCCCAGCACAACTGCTGTAACTAGATTTATCTTCAGCTTTCATTCCAAGGTGTGTGTGTGTGGGGGGGGAGGTTGTATTGATAAAGAAGTTTCAACTCAAGGCATTATTTTGACAACAGACTAGTGAAATGATTTAGCCTTTAACCTGCCTCCATGTCAAACACCATCATTAGTGCCCCAGGAAAATAACTTTAGCATAAGGAGCTTTCAAGGTGGTAGGATTAAGTATTTCCAAATAGTAAATGCAACTTTCTAAGAAAACCCAAATTTAGCACAGGCAAAATCATGACAGGCAAAAAAATGAATGAAGCTTTCATTTGAACATCTGCCTATTCAGTGAAAACAACATTGTCTGAAAGAGTTTTAGTTTCTCTGCAAGAGTAATGGAACATTTAATCATCTCTGAAATAGATTTTCCATGCGACCAGTTTCTCAGCTATATTTTGAGGCATTGAGAGCTTGTAGGGAGAACAAACATCCAGCCCTCTAACTTTCATTATGGGCAACTTAACACTGCTTCCCTCCTTAAACTGGGAAGGCTAGAGGTCAATTTTTGCATTTGATTTTTTTCAAGGTATTCCATGCTCATCGGATAGTAGCAAAAAGGATAAATGGTCAATGGCGCAGCTGGGCCAGAGATGGTGACCGTTTTCCTCACAGGTGGCATGTTCCTCTCTCCCATCAGTTGTCACTGCAGCCCTCAATGATCAGAGCTACATCTGCTGTCATGGTGGCAGCAATAAGAAGTGTCCCCATTTTTAAACAAAGTACCATATACACTCTGTATACTTGGAACTAGGCTCCCACAGGCCTGACTCTGCTGCTAAAAATGTGATGTGTCCAGGCCTTGTGTTCCAACAGACATGGGCATCTTCAAACAAAAAACACCACCCCACCAAGTTTGCAACCTTTTTCCATGCTCAATTACCTAAAGATATTGTCCCCCTCATACTTTGTAATGGCCACATTTTCTAAGTCAGCAAATTTTGCATGAGGTGGCATGGAGGGACACCATGGCAGAATTGTCTCCCAGAAAGAATTTTTGAGGAAATTTCTTTTACATTTGTTCTTCTTTTAATATTCTTAGAACTGCATTGCTGGAGGCCACCCTATGGATCCTTGGGTCCAGCCCATCAAGGAGGCACAGTTGAACTCCCAACCTCTGGCTTGCAACTAGACGCCTAAACCACTGAGCTATCCAGCAGTTGATTGGTGTTGGAGGTGAGATACCAAGAGGTCACATTTTGCCCACTGCCATTTTAAAGCAAACATTGCTTTTAAGGCTACCGCTCCTGCCACAATACCAAGTTCTGCAGTTGTAACGATGGTGGAAGCTAGAGTTCTTCTCTGGAGATTTAGGGGTACCACTATGGTCCCTGATCCTCCCCAAGTGAGCAAATGGAAATTTTCAATTAGGTCCTATTGGTCTTCCAGCATGCTAATCTTCTTTATTTGAAATCTGCAGCACAATTTCCTAAAGAAGGGCAGCCTAAGGAAAGCATCATCACCGTCTGCATTCACAGCTGTGATACCAGCACCTACACAAACACCATTAGAAGCCATATTCAGACAATGTACAAATTGGGAAAACACTACCTGTCTTGTTTTTAGGGAAATCAGTGTATAGATGTGCCATGTCAGCCCTAAACAAACAAGAAACAGGAAGAAACACTGTAATGTATGCAAAAGCTTGTACTGTAACGAACTAAGAAAGCAAGACTTCAGCTTCTTTGTCAGGGGGTAAGACAGAGGCAATGACTTTCAAACTAATGACCAAAGAGCTCAAAATGAGCCTCAATTAAGAACTGAAAGTACTAAGAACTGAAAGTAGCTCTGAGCACAGCCTCAGAGTTAAATGGCCCAAGGTACAACCCTGACCCAGGAAAAGCCAATACTTAAAGAGTGAATGTAAAAACAGTTGTGTGACTCATTCATAGTAACAAAACCTGAAATTGGGCAATATCATGATTGGATTAGAAAAAGACCAATGTAAAGAGGCAGGATGGGTTTTGAAGTGCTGCAGAACTCTGTATTAGGCAAAGATGGTATAAAACCTAGGGTTAAGACAAATACAGTGGGGGCTTGACTTGAGAACTTAATCCATATTGGAAGGCGGTTCTCAAGTCAAAAAGTCTGTAAGTCAAGTCTCCATTGACCTACAGTGCATTGAAAACTGATTAATCCCGTAACAGGCCGTTTTTGTTCCATTTTGGTTTTTTTCTGGTCTGTAAGTCAAATCTCAGTCTGCAAGTCAAACCTAAACCAGAGAAGTCTGTAACTCAAGCCGTCTGTAAGTCAAGGGTCCACTGTAGTTCAAAGATTGGGCCAGATTCAACCAAGAAAAATGGACTTTAAACCCCATGGGAGAAACAGAAGTAATCAAGGTGTACACTGGCAGTTCCTCCCTGCTCTACAGACAAAAGGCTTCCCCACCACCTGCCAACTATCTTAAGTGCCTTAAACTGCACTAGGCTTTTTTAAAAGCTTACAGCAGAAAAATGTAAAGCAAGTCTTTATACCAGAAAAATAGGAGATGCAGAGGGGAATGCATGTTGGTATCAAACTACCCTTGCAGCCAAACTGGTAGTCATTGCCAGTGAGTTGGAAGCAGAATGAATCTTAGTGAAGGCTCCACCTCCTCCAGAGAGGTTTACTGCTAGGTAGATATGCTTAAGGTGATATTCTCAATCAATAATTGGCAGAGAAACAGCATCTGGGAACTTGAGTCCTCTACACGTTCATACAAATTAGCATTCTAAAAACTTGTATACAAGACTGAGGTGTTGTGCAGCTGTTAGAAAAACTAGAATAGGCTCTGATTTCATCCTCATGTGACTCTGAGCACAATGCTCCAACAATTTAATCTTCCTTAATTTATTGGGATTCCTTTTTTATTTGATCCTTTGAAAAGTAAAGAAAGAAGAAGACACCTGCCTATTGTCTTTCTCCAATTATGCTGCTTTTATTTTATTTTTGTCATTGCGCATAGCTGCAAATTCTAATCTTCAGCCCCAAAGGAGACAACAGTTACACTAATTAAAAACCAACCAGGCAAAACAAAAGAGATCATCATGAAAACAGAACAATGGGGTGAAAAACAAAACAAAAGCTAACCTCAGCCAAGCTGAGGAGGTAGGCAAAGACTACATGGGCAGGTACTCCTGTTGGACTGTCTCATTCCCACCTGCCAGGTCATCTACCACTCACTGTTCTCTGTTAACATCCATTCAGGTATTAGTAGAGAGGAAATCCCCATTGGAGCAGTTGCTCCAAGCCTCACTGTGGCACACAAAAGCCAATATTGGGTACCAGTCTTGCTCCAACTTGGAAAATGCACAGCCACCAGTATAATGGAACTTGCACTAATGAAATGACATTGCTGCATACAAGCCATGTATATGCAAATGTTGGGGTGAGCAACACACAACCTGTGGCCAATATGTAGCCTCCTGGCTTCCCCAGGACCCCAACCCCTCAATTGTTTAGGTCAAAAAGACCAATTTTTGGAATGCCAGCATAGAGACGGGGGGGTGGTCCCACAAGACTCCCCTGACCTTACTCCACATAGATACCAAAAGTATCCCTCCAAGCACCTCCTGGCTGGTTTTTGTTATAACGTCCATTTCTTGCTCTGGTGCTGGCAGTGAGGTCTGGCCTCAAAGCTGACTGAAATTGCTCATCCTTGGTAGACATGAACACCTATTACAAAAGAGCACTCTAAAGGGCTTGGACAAATGGAAATCTTTTGCCTGGTGCTAAAATGGTATTGGTCAACATGAAATGAACATCCATGGACCGAGATTTTCAATGGATGACTGGTATACTGGTAAACCTAGGTGGCCAGTGTATTATTTCCCACAAAGCATGCTATCAAAAATGCTGATGGCTCCAAATGTCCAGGATAACACATGGTTTATGTGTGGACTATCTCCCATTCTGCAGCTACTATGCCCAAGGTTACAGACATTTGAAAGTAACCCAGGAATGTTTTTTTTTTCTTGGCAGTGATTCTTCAACATAAGTGAAGAAATTCCTGTTACCCTCACCCCCAATTTAGCATAACAGGAGGACCATAACTTGAGCACTCATAACACGACTATGGTTTTCCATGCAGGACCACAAGCCATCTAGGAGATGACAAAACAGCATAATTTTCACATTTTCCTCTTTCAGTTTTAATATAGAAAGGCCATTCCTGTTGCTTTAAATCAGATATAGGAAGAACATGGCTCAGGATCTATTAGTAGCTCCCTGGCTGACGTGCAAGAAATCAGCAAGGATCTCCATCTCCTAATTATTTAACAGTAGCAATTTCTAGGTCGGAATTAGACTGCTTGAATCCCTGACCTGTTGCACATCAGATGTAAATTTATGTATGGGCATACAAGTCACCCTCATGTAAAGTACAAAGGTCACTAGCTAAGACACTTAGAGGTAACATGTCATGTTCTAATCCAGTTGGTGCGTCTTGGTGCTTTAGAGGAATGCAGAATAGAACCTCCAAACCCATAACCTGCCCTGCTCTGCTGTGCCCGAGATAGATGCTATATAATCCATTCCAGCAGATACTAACTGCACAGCTGTACACATTCAATGCCATTTAGCCTCCCATGCTGGCAATTAATTTGCATTTGCATCTTCAGTTTTCCTTTCACAGATAGCCAACGTGTAATGCTGCCAAGTGATGAAACTCACCCTGGGGTTAAATCCAAGAGGTTGCCAAAAATGCTTGAAGCTACTTTTCTGCTATGGTTATAGAGAAGTAGTTCCCAAATTCAGGTCCCTAGACATTGGCGGACTTCAACTCCCTGAAGTCCTTGCCTTAGTCATTAATGAGGAACTCTGAGAGTGGAGACCCAATGTTCGTTTGCATCTCATTTTAAAAACTGCTGGTCTAGAGCAGGGGTCTCCAAAGTACGGCCTGCGGGCCACATCTGGCTCACCTGTGTGGGCAGGTGGGTGCACATGCACACACGCATTCCTTCAGCCCTTACAAATATATTATGTGGCACTCCATGTGAAAAGTTTGGAGACTTCTGGTCTAGGGAATGCCAAGGACAACGGTCATTCAGGAGAAGGATGCAGACAGTAGTCTTAATACATCACTCAGATACTTTCACTATGTTAAGTAATGGATTAAGAAAGAAGTGATAAGATCCCCTCTGCTCTGACAATCTACTTTCTGTTCAATCTGAGAAACTGTATCAGGATAGGTGCTAAAGAAAAGAGATCCAACCCTTTGAGATCTGATCAGAAGCTTGTAACATTCATGTGGTTCTCAAAGTAAAGAATGTGTTGAAAACAAAAGGGTGAGCTGCCAAAAGACTGGACCATTTGCAACCCAAAAATATACCAATTAAGCCATTTCATTAGCAAACTTTTCCAACCATTAATGGACAATAGCACACAGACTGTGTGGGAGGCTGGCCATAAACCAGTGTAGAAGTAAGCAAAGCATTCAAATCTACTGATTTCAAAATCTTGAACACCTGAATACATTGGATGGGGCCTAAGCCTAGTGACCTTCCTTCAAACAGAGGGTGAAAACACATACTTTGCAAAAGGTAATTAGTTCAATACACATCAAGTTTGAAGGACAGGACTCTTAAACCTTAATTCAGAAGTAAACATCCATGTGGAATTTTAATACTGATGTAATGTTCACTCATTGCATTCCTCTGTAGGGAGCTACTCCAAAAGTCTTGCCAAACAGGAAAATAAGATGACAAAAATCAGCTTAAAGTAGTGCAGTTCATTCCAGATACTGCTCAGTTAAAAAACATTTTCTGGGTCAAGTGATGGGGCAGGAAAGACACAGAAGAGACAAAGCTTCCCATTTCTCTCCTTGAACACGGAACTCTATTGTCACTGAAAGAAAACAATCTAATGAAAAGTCAAAGCCACTTTGGGGGTTACCTGGCAAAACAGACATAAATTGATTCCAGAAAAACAAGAACCTGTTTTAGTCACAAAAGGATAAGAAATGCATCAAGCTGTGCTGTCCGATCCTAGGCAAATTTACAGAAATAAGTTGTACAATAATAAGACACCTGGTGGATGAGACTCAAGGTCTGGTTAGTCCAGCATTCTGTCACATGGTGACCAGCCAGATGCTTACTGGAAGCCACAAGCAGGGCATGAGTTAGTTATATATAAAATGTACTGCATCCACTCACACACAACCATATTATCTTTTTTTTAACCAAGCCCCTCAAGCAGAACATCTGCCCCAGAAATTATTTGGGAATGAGTCCTAATGAGGTCAGTGGGTCTTACTTGTAGACAGAACCAATCCACTCATCTGTCCTCGCTGAGGATGAATGGCAAGTGTTAAAATATTAGGAGAAGGTGGAAGGTCAGCTGGTTGACAGGGTCAACATCTAATCCCAGCCACCTAGCAGAGCTCCCTGGAATGCACACCATCAACTTACCTGATAAGACAGTCCATCTTTGCGGGGGCTTAAGCCAATCTCGTCCATAGAGGGAGCATTCATCACCTCAGTCATGTCAGCTGATCTCAAATAATCAGGGCTGGGAAGAGACAGAGAGAGCTTCAGCTGTTAAAAATCCCATTAGTAAGCTAACCTTGTCACAGGGCAAACTGAAATGTTACCAGAGAATGGACACTTCATATTATTTTTTTTAAAAACCCTTCAGATATCAGTCAGGTTACTACGTCCTTTCAACACAAACCTTTCAAATCTGTCAAAAGGCCTTGTGGATTCTGTTTTCATTGCTGGAAAGATTCTAAAAGGAATCAAGAAGCCATAAGGTCAGCCATCCCCTTACAAGCAGGATCCTATACTTACAATTTATTTCAAGCTATAAGGAATATAATACAACTTTCCCCAGCTTAGTGACTCCTGGATGTACTGGGAATACACCTTCCATCATTAACAGACAGCACATAAAATGGGGGTGGGATGGAAATTGTAGTCCAGATGGTACTAAATTTGAGCAATCTAGTTCAAAGGAGTGACACTAATGGTCAAATCTTTATAGACTTGAGATTGTTGAGCATGCTCTACCTCAAAGAAACACAGACTCTTCCTTGAATCATAAAATCATAGGCCCTGGTTTATTAAACAAGTCTGTTAATCTTCCCTGAACCCAGGTTATTCATTCTGTAACTTCCAAGTTCACAGTCACTGTTTCCAATATCATTGTGAAAGCAAAAGCAGATTTGCACACACATCCTGTAACTTCTTTACTTCAGTGCAAGCTCATACAATTTCCAGGCACAGAACTCTGAAAGTTGCTTCCATTCACTGATTTCTGTTACTGCATTGCTGCATGATAAATGCAGTATGCTTGTGCTCCAAATTAGCTTCCCACATTTATTAATCAAAATAATGTCTGAAGATGATGCATCCTAGAAGGCAATAAAAGGCAAGAGTGCAACAATTGTGTGCTCAAAGAATGTGGCCATCCTCCTACCCAGTTTATCCTCTCAACAAGCCCATGAGAAAGGTTAGACTAAGGCAGTCAGAGGTAACAATTTCATGGCTACATGTGAACCTGAACCTTCCTCTTTAACTTCTTAGCTCAGCTCTAACCACTAAGCCACACTGGTTGCCAGCATATATCATGTTGTGCTGCTAATAGCCTTCTAGGTTGATAGTTTGAGAGGTAAAGATGTTGAGTTACACAGTTCAGCTCTGGCACAGGGGCTTAAGAAGAACTGTAACAAAGGTTTGCTGATGCCACAGAATCACTTGTGCATTTAATAACCATAAAGGTCAGGATCCTTGCCCCCACTTTGGTACCTCCAACACCTGTTGCACAAGTGGTTGAACAGACTTGAGTTTATGCAAGGACACATATTACTGGATCACTCCTTGCACAAGTATGGAAACTGACCAACTCCTGTCTCATGAGCAAAAGGTATTCAGAGGTTTGGCCCTATGTGTATCATCAATATGGGATCAAGCACAGCAGTGTTTGTAAGCATTCAAAAGGCATGCACAAAGCTGAAATATTGACTAAACCAGAGTGAGAAAGCATGAAATACCCTTCCATCTCCTATGTTATAAGCTTATTTACTACTGTACTGCAACATGCTAGTATTACTGTACTGCAACATTCTCCCCTTCCCCACAAATACTCTCCATAATTGGTCCTTATCTTTACAGCACATGTAGAAAAAGGAAGTGAGGATGGACTTTGCTCTGAAAACTCTTTTGGTAATGAACAGGCAAACAGCTGTTTAGCGCTCTGGCTGAAAGAGCTGTAAGCCATCTGCCTCAGGCAACAGCAAATGAGCAACAGCAGTGAGAATCTGATGGATGAGTTTACTGTGCCAGGTAAACTGTGCACCCCCCTCCAGTATCCTGCTGCTGTCTGATGGGATGGAGGCTTTTATCTTCATGTCAGTGTTGTAAGATGCAGCTTCCAGCCGATTATCTGTAGATGGGGGGGGGGGCTGCTTTTATTCTTCATCTCAAGTAACAAAATGTCTTGGGCCATCTCTACCAGCTAGTTACCCAAAGCTACTCAGCAAGCTTACAGGACAGAGTTTGCTTAACACCAGTCTGCTTTGGAAAATGGGAAGAGAGAACTCACAGTAGGCACTTGAGGTCTGGTAAACATCTACCTCCTCTTTCAAATTCCACCAAAAAGAGAAGAGAGAGAGAGAAAAAATGGGGCTTAACAACGAACCGGCCAACTTAGCATTTGTGAACTCAGAAGGTCTTCGCTACAGGCAAACTACCAAGGCGCAAGCCAAACTGTGTAACCGGCATGCAGAACTGAGTTATAAGACTCTGAGAGAGCCTGCCAAGGAATAACTCAAAAACACACCAGAGACAGGGAAGATCTCACTTGCTACAGATTCAAATAATCCCAGCCCACAGGTCTGCACAGCAGAGTTTGCTTTTCAGTGTTCTCTCTACATTTGGTCCTCTAAAAACTACACAGCTATTTCTAATGGCTTGCGCAAAAAAGTGACTTTTTTATGTTTGCCAAGAGGTATCTATCAGATCCATTGGGAAAGCATTGTATATTCAAGGTATACACAAGTATATGCCTTCCTGAGTGTGCTGTCTGGTCCAATCCATCTCTGCCAAAAGACAGAAATGGTGAAAACATCCCTCCAGATGCTGGCTGACCTCTCTTTTTTCTCTCTATCGATAAATAAATAAATAAAATAATAAATAAATAAACATAAAAACAAACATAAAATATCCCAGGCAGGTGGTTGCCCAGCTTCAGGGTAGCCTGTGCTTTCTTCAATTAAGCAGCTGTATTGAACTCCCCTGATTAAGGTGCAAAGAAAGGCAAGGATTGCATCCAGGTTGTCTCTGGCCCCTGAGGCATCCCTGAAAATCAATCCCCTCCTGACAGTCTAAAAAACAAAACTTCCAAGGCCAATTCAAAGCCAGAGGTCTTCCACCCTGGAGCCAGTTTCCAAGCTCAGGGCTCAGCCTTAGAACACAAGATATAAGGCAATAAGGAGGAGGGTGGGCTTCTGAACCTTTGCTGCATGGATCAGCTCATTCACCTGGATTTCAGCTGTCAGAGCCTTCAAATCCTCACACCTCTTAGAAGTCAACCTCTTTACAAGATCTCGCCTTCCCTCTGCCCGGACCCCCTCCACACACACACACACACGCCCCCCCCCAACATTCTAGCCAAGGCTGTTACTTCCCGAAGGCAAGAGTGGCAGAAGCAGCAGTTGCTCCGGCAGCCTCCTCGCTAATGCCTTTGTCGCTGACCTCAAAAAGAAGCAGCTGCCCAGCAGCTCACTTCCTCGAGCGATTAAGTTTCTTCCCGGCTGCAAAAGGGCCGCTCTCCTCCTTCCTCCTCCTCTGGAGGGCAGACGCCCCCCGGGAGAGGAAGGTGGGGAAGAGAGAGAAAGAGAGAGAGAAATACTGTACAGCTTCCTTCCAGGTTGAGGACCAGCCGCTCGCTTCTACGGGCAATTCCCGATGCTCCCACAAACCAAAGGGAGCTGTTACTGATCACCCCTCCTTGCCCCACACAAGATAATGCTCTTCTCCCCCGACGGCAGGGGTGCAAGGCGGAGGGAAGGGAGAAATTCCCGAGGAAGTCGACGCTCCCGGGGCGTATCTGGAGACAACCGGCCCCCTTCCACCCGGGTCGCCGCCCCTCCGCCGCCTGTTGCAGCAGCAGCAGCAGCCCCGAGATCCGTCCGCACTCCTGTCGCCTGCCCGGGCTGGGTGAAGCGGCGGCCAGCGCCGATGGCACCGCCTTGCCTCAGCCGGCGCCCTGCGAAGGAGAGCCGGCTACGGGCGTTGCGTGCGCCGGCTCGCCCGCGCGCCTGCAAGCTCGGGAACGCTCCCGTGGGGCGATCAGCGCCCCGAGACTCTCCGGGCGCGCTTTCGGCACCGGCTGGCGGTGGATCGAGCCCACCCGGAGCCTCTTAAGCGCGACGGCTTGCAGGGACGTGTCCAGGTTTCCAACACGGACGGTGCTTAAGATGTCCGTCTGGAAAGCCGCCGCGCCCCCCCCCCCCCGCTCGTGCCTGCCTCGCACCTCTTTCCCCGCTCGCTCGCTCCCTTTGTTTGGAGGCTCTCCTCGGCCACTTCTCCAAGGCGCGCCGCTGAAGTTCCCGAGGCGCCGGAAAGAGTTTTCTCCCGTCTTCCTTTTTCGTTTGGGAAAAAGTTCGCCTCAACTCGACCCCTCTTGAACTCTTTCCAGCCCGCCCGCGGCGACCCCGCAGAGGAAGCCTGCCGGAAAGGGACGCGGGCATCCCAGTGGTACTCACCAGTGAATGGGGAAGAATACAGACATGAAGTCCGCACGCAAGAGGCTGACACCACGTCCTTTTGTATCTGAGACCCGGGGGGAGAGGCAAGGAGGGCAAGGAGCCGGTTGCGCCTTCCAGCAGAGCGCGACCCCGAAGCGAAGGCGGTCGAGCGCCGGCGGCGGAGATTTACGCGTGTGGTGCTTGTGTAAGACCCGGCCCGTTGCTGCCACCTGGCGCGCCAAACAACCCCGCCGGAGAAGCCGCAACTCTGACCCGCGCACGGCGGCGGGGACGCTCCTTTTATAGGCGAGGGAGGCGGCCTTGGCCCGCCGGGCCCGCCCCCTCCCGCCGATGATGTCACCGAAATCATGAATGGCTCTCTTGCGTTCGGCCTGTAGCGAAGCCGAGCCTTCGGGGAGAGAGGGACGGAGCTGCGGAGCGAGCCGATTGGTCGGCCTCGATGGCATCATCTTCGCCACGAGCGCAGCTTGCTGCTGATGTCTGTTGTTACCTAACCCACATCTCAGCCCAGCCAGCCAAGCTGGACCACATCACTCGCTCCTTCCCAACCCCCACCCTCGGTTTCTTCAATGTATGGCTGGGGGCTTTTAAAACCCGAATTATTTGACGCATCCCCACGCTGCGGCGAGGAAGGAAGCGATTCCGACGAGATCGGAATGTTGGGCAAGGCAGTCGCTCTTCCTACATTGGAGGCAACGGCTTTGAAAATCCCGGCAGGGTTCATTTACGACCTTTCATTCATAAGAACGGGGGCGGCACACACGCGCGCTGTAGCAAAGATCTACCTTACGCTGACAAAAGCAGCCTCTTCTTCGCCCGCATGACGAGCAAATCTATATGTACAGTATTTCCCACCAGATGCTTCTGGCTTGGGAACTTTTTAAAACATAGAAATAAATATAAACAGCGTTAAGTGACAACCAGCCGACATTCTGCATGGTTTGAGGAGTGGATAGGTTTCTTTCTTTCTTTCTTTCTTTCTTTCTTTCTTTCTTTCTTTCTTTCTTTCTTTCTTTTTCTTTTTTCCGCCGCCTTTATCATAAGGAGTGGAGGATGGGAGCTGCTGGTGTATAGTTTTAGTTTTCCTAAACACAGTTTTAAATAATCCCTGGGAAAATGGAAGAGGGTAGGAATTGTACAGGATCATAAATTACTGAGCCGGACAAGGTTGTCCTTTGCTTTTCTGTGCCCAGAATAGGGTTTATTTTTAGTATGTTCGTGTATGTGGGAATAAGGAACAAGGCTGTGGTTGTTTTAAATGCTGCTGGGTTTTTTTTGTTTTTTGTTTTGTTTTTTTTGCTACTAAGACTTTCATCTCATAGGAACGTGGGAAGCTGGCTTTACAGAAGCAGATCATTAGTCCGAAAGCGGACCCCTCCCACTGGTTTTTACTGACTGGCCGCAACTTTCCAGGGCTTGAGTTAGGTTTCCCCCCCCCTCCCACCTGGGCAAACGGGGGACGGATCCTACAACCTCTGGACGCTCGGCTGCCTCCTTTTCTTTTTCCTTCACTTCACAGAAGCCAAATCCTGCATTTCACCCCGAAAAGTAAACACCGTGTTTTTTTTTTTAATCAGCCTCTTTTCCCGATCCTTAGCCCCAGTTACAAAGTCGGGTATTGTGAAGACCTCCCAACCCAGAGAGGAGTGATCTCCTTTAACCCCCGTTTCAGAGAAGCGTTGAGCCTTGCCTGAACTGCAGCGCTTCCTAAAGCCAAGCCCCCCCCCCTTACATCTCTGACGTTAAAGGAACCTGAATGCCGTGGAGACGGAGTTTTGCTCTGAAGCTTTCCTACAGTGCCACAGGAAGGAACTGCAGCACAGAAGCCCTTATGTAAGCTTCTGCACAGTTCTAGAATATCTATTTTCAAATGAAGTGGCACTGAGAGACCAAGAGAAGGGCTCCGACCTTCACCCCTTGCTTTGAGTGTTCTTCTTCTTGGTAGGAAAACAGCAGTGATGGCCACAGAGCAAAACAGAGCCTGTTGTCACATTTATTAACAGATATTATGAGTCCACCCCTGTCTATCTGAAATTCAGTCTTGTTTCTGTGCTGCTTCCACACACTGGAGTGGCTGCATTTCTGCCTGCTTCCCAAGGCTTCAAATCGGGTCCTTTCTCCTTCTCATTCCCTCATGGGAAATCTTTCTGCCTCCCGATTCCAGAAACTGCAGGCCCTGGTTCTGTTTTTCCTGCTGCTCATGGTGCCGTTGTTGGGATTGCTACTGCCTGTCTTGCTGCCTTCAAGCTGTGCACCATCATTACAGTGTTCAGTTCTTTGTTGCCAGGCGTTAACACACAAACATGCATGAATAGGGTTTTGCCCAGTGTTTTATTTCATCTTTTATTGTTGGAGGAGAATTGTGGTGACTTCCCTGCACCAATGGTTCTGGATAGGGTTCCATTCCCTATTAAAACTCAGATCTGCAGCTTGGGTGTACTTCTGGAGTCAACTGCAAACCTGGATACCCAGGTTTGGTGCTGGTCAGGAGCGTGTCTGCACAGTTTAAAGCTAGTACATCAGCTGTACCTGTTCTTAGAGATGTCTGACTTGGGTGCAGCGTGACGTGGCTTAGCTATATCTCACTTTAGCTAATGTGCTGTACTTGAGATTGCAGCCAAAGAGTGTTTGGAAACTTCAGCTGATTCAGTATGCTGCTGCAGCACTGGTCACTGAGGCAGTTACAGGTACACATAATTCCCGGGTTACAACAGCATCACTGGTTACAAGTCCATTTCTGAGCCCAGTGCAAACTGATGTTCTAGTCCCGTAAAGCTCCCCGACTATCCCAAGAACCACATCTCCCCATATGGACCTCCCTTGTCTTTTAAGATTTTCAGAGGAGAGTCATTTCTCAGTCCCACTGTCCACTGATTTGGCTACTAGAAGGGACCAGAGGGTACTTATAGGTGAGGACCACCAATAAAACAAGTGATACACTACAACCCTAATGATTATATGAGGGTGAGACTACACAGCAAGGAAAATACGGTTTGATTTGCACATACTCACAGTTTATCAAATCATGTTTCTCCAGGTGTACAGTTATAGCCACCCAGATGACAATGTGCAGGAGTCAGCAGAGGAGTGGCAGAGAGGTCTGTTTACAGAGCTTTAAAAGCAGAAGCCGCCGTGAGGTGCTAATTGGCAATTTCCACCTTTCTCTTTTTGTTTATTTAGTTCTCCCAAGTGCCCTAGCATGTCCAGCACTGAACATAAATCTTTTTTTTAACCCAGCTGTGTGCAGACTAAGGGCATTGGGTTGTGGGGAAATGATCCCCCCACCAACACGTCTTTACATCGGACCAGCCGATCACACCGGCAGAAAGCAGAAAAAAGCAATGTCAACTCAATCAGAACCAATTTAAACCATCCCTGCTGACTGAATCGAAAGCAGGTGATTCTCTGCTCAAAAAAATGAGAATTTCACAATGGGCTTCTTCACTTTGTGTTTTGTAGCCACTGGGTTTTAATTCAAATTCATCTGTGCCCAATCCAACCTAAATTGCAGCCTAAACTGATTTTTCCTTCCATGAATATATTCAGGAAAGCTGTACCTGTTGAATCTTACAAGCATTGTTAAAGGTATAAGGTACCTGAAACCCCTTTATGTGATCAGATCAAATATGAGAAAAGCATCTGAAGACTTTTGAGCACACGAACAAACTCTGGGAACATTTAGAACAAACAGGAGAGCAGTAGTTCATGCTTCCATCCAATATCTTGGGGGAAAATTGAGTGATCATCACCTCCCATCTCTCAAGAGATCAAAAATGTTAAGCTTTTGGACTCCAGCCCTCAGTGAGAGCTATGGTCCAAAATGATAACATTTTAAAGTTTTGCACCCAAAGCACTTAATTTCTCAGATACCAAAGCATGAAAAAAGTACTGCATTCCCCCACTGTAGTGACCCCAGCCTCTAAATTTGAATTTAGAAGGTATGACAGCACCACATCTAACAGGAAAAATTTCATCAAATCACTATAATGCAAGAAAAAAAGCAAGATCTTGCAAAAAAACAAAACAAAACCCAAACAAACCCAAAAAACCCCCAAAGCCAAGCAAGAAAGAATTGAATCATGTCATGCTATCTTAGAATCCAACAACAACAACAACAACAACAACAACAACAACAACAACAACAACAACAACAACAACAATAATAATAATAATAATAATAATAATAATAATAATAGAGAGTATCAGGGTGATATAGCTGACAGGTGTCAGATAAGGTCTCAGTTCAAATCTCTGTGTGGTCATGGAAATTCATCTGAGGCATAGCAATGATTAAAAAAAATTCTTGCAACATATCATGCATTTCGAAGGCCATCTTAAGTTCACCATAAATTGAAAGCATCTTGATGGCACATAACAACAGCAATATTTAAATTAGTAAAAATATTAGAAGAGGCAATCAGATGATATACAACCGGACAGCACACTACCATCAGGAGCAGTGCAAGGGCTGCCTTGTGCAACAGATCTGGGAGATCAGGAAAGAGCAGCAAATTGTTGGTTAATGTACTTTTTTCTTCCTGGGGAGTCAGAGAGGAACTTGCAAGATTTCTTATGTCAAATCAAAATAATTTGACTTGCCATGGGCTCTACTATGGGGGAAAATTTCTTGAAAAGCTTTGGGCAGTAAAATATCTTGGGCTGGTCCTGCTAAACAATCCCACCAAAATAGTAGCTGAAGGCTGAAGATCTCTTCCCTCTTTTGCCACAAACACACACAAACACCTATGACACTGTAGGATTGCATCCCAGAAAACTGTCCTCCACAGAGCTTGAAGGGGGTGTATGAAAAAGTCTTGTTCAGAAGGAGAGGCAGGTAGGAAAGTGCACAAAATGTGGTACAAAGAATTCCTCACGGTGGGGATTTATGACTTCTATTCAGAATCTTGGCATCTATGTCTATACCAGTGAATGCAAGACTTCTGTGATGAGGCATTTCAGTTGGCAGCATTATAAAGCTCTTGTATGTCTGCTGCTCACCTGCTCCTTCCAGTGTTCCTACATCAGAACTGCACCTATTAAAATTCACTCACTTTCTTTATATTGCAGGGTTTCCTGGAACAATTATGCTGTTCCTGTGAAGGCATGCATACACCTAGGCTTCAGTCATGGGTTTCCACCTGGGGGAAGAAGGAAGAGGCCATTTACTGCCCCCCCCCAAGTTCCTGAACTTAGTATTTCTTTAGACGTATACAGGTAAAAACTATAGCCAGCTCAACAATCCCTAGGTATCATTAATGGATATCCTCCACTCCTGTCCGGATTTATTTCCATGGATGCTCTTGGCTTTGATTTGCACTTGCAGTTCTAAAGGAGAACTGGCCTCCTACAACTTGGCACTGTCAAAATTATTATAATGGTTTTATTATTGAATTGTTTTAAACTGCTTTTAAAGATACTGTTAGCCACTTCAACAACTATATTTAGTTGAAAAAAACTGGAGTGAAATGTAATTATTGTCACTGTCGTCACCATCATCTTTAAACAAAATATGTCATAGGTAATACTTTTATTGGATCACTACACTGTCATAAGCAGGATTGCTTTTCACTCTTGCAGGACTCTTCACCTGGTTTGGCATTGCACCATTGTTGCAGTACAACATTTCATTGCAGAAAAGTCCAGAGAAGTCCAGAAATCATTTTAGCTAGAAATTAGGATCTGGGGTAAAACAAAACATCCAAGATGGAGGCTGTAAACTCAAAGAAAGAATTCGGGGTGTGTTGGAAGCATTGTTTTTCACACAGGAGGTATAGAAGCAATTGTGTTTTTTCATCTCTACAGATTAAAGAGGGTGGCAGGATTCAAAGTTGCCCCATATTGAAGGATATAGCTCCTGCTTTGCCAAGAAGTAGAAACACCCCAAAACATTGACAAAGTTACAACCTTGGTAGATGAAGGGAATGCTGCGGATATAGTGTATCTTGTTTTTAGCAAGTGTTGTGACAAGATTCCACAAGAAATTAGGTGGATATAGTCTATCTTGATTTTAGCAAGTGTTGTGACAAGGTCCTTTATGAAATTCTGGCAACCAAGCTGGTAAGAAGTGGGCTAGACAATGCTATTGTTAAGTAAATTGAGAGGCCATACCCAAAGAGTGCTCACCAGCATCCCCTCATCATTATGGAGAGAAGTGACAAGTAGAATGTTATTGGTTGTTGTGGGTTTTTCGGGCTCTTTGGCCGTGTTCTGAAGGTTGTTTTTCCTAATGTTTCGCCAGTCTCTGTGGCCGGCATCTTCAGAGGACAGCACTCTGTGCTCTGGGGTGTCCCAGATGATGCTTTCCTTTGAAGATGCCGGCCATAGAGACTGGTAAAACATTAGGAAAAACAACCTTCAGAACACGGCCAAAGAGCCCGAAAAACCCACAACAACCATTAGATCCTGGCCATGAAAGCCTTCTTGAATAGAATATTATTGGTTCTGTCCTGGGCCCAGTGTTGTTCAACATCTTTTTAAGCAACTTCATGTAGGGCTTACTCATGAAATCTGTAAATGACACAGTGAGAGGTAGCTAATACTTCAGGAGGCATAATCAGGGTTCAGCATGCCCTAAACAGATTAGAAAACTGGGCCAAAACTGAGCGGTGAGGGTGGAGAAGAAGAGTTTTGGCAAGGAAAAATATAAAGTTCTACTTTTAGGTGAGAAACAGCAGATGCACAAATAGAAGATGTGTGACAGATGGCTTGGTAGTAGGACATATGAAAAGCAGCCCAGAGTCTTAGTAGACCAAGATTTGACATGAGTCAATAGTGTAATACTGTACATTGGTTGCTGTGTGCAATAGTCAGTTGCATCAATGGAAGCAGAGTGTCCAAAAGAAGGGGGTAATTGTACCAATCCCTTCTGTTTTGGTCTACCTCGCATGGAATACTGTGTCCCCTCCAGGGCACCACAGTTTGAGAAGGATATGGACAAACTGAGAAGGGCAACCAGGATAAAAAAGCTTGGAAACCATGCCTTATGAGGAATGGCTCAGGGAGTTGAGTTTATCCTTGAAAAAAATAAGATAGAGAGCTGGTATGATTGCCATCTTCAAGTATTTGTCATGTGGAAGATGAAGCAAGTTTGTTTTATATGGCTCCAGAGGATAGGGCTTGAAGTAATAGATTCAGGTTATAAAAAAAGGAGATTTTGCCTAAATATTAGGAATAACATATTGACAGCAATCACTGTTTGACAGTGGAATGGACTGCCTCAGAGGGTGGTGAATTCTCTTTCATGGCAAGTTTTTAAACAGGTTAGAGGCCAAAAGGCAGGGAAGCTTCAACTGTGGTGTTCTTGCTGTGGCTGGAGGTTGGACTCCATGACCTTTGGAGTCTCTTCTAACTGTAAAATTCTGTGATTTCCATGAAACAAGGGCTAAACACAAACCAACCAACCAACACAATTTGTTTCCTGAAATGTACCTGGATTAACACTGATGTTATCAGTATTCCATTCAAGGGATGTAAGGTTTTCTCAGTAAAAAGAGTGGCAGTAGGTGATTAAATCCCTGATTTCCCAAGAGTTTCCTCCTCCTGAAGGCTAGTGACTTTTTGTTTCTGTTTGTTGTGGGAGACAGAATTTAGCCGTTGGCTAGCGTTTCTTGGGGATCGTGACCCTGAGGGGCCCACAAAGTGTTTTCTGGGGGATGGGGGGGTCACTTTATATGTGATGTAGCCCTTGTTAAAGAATTTCTTTCTTGACCTTTTGGAGGAAGATATTACAATTAGTGTAATGTGGATGTATGAGAAACAGGACCTTTGGAAAAGAAGCCTCTGCTTTCTGAGAAGAGATGACTTTACTCCATTAAAAATGCCTTTTAATGCAAACTTGGCAGTGGTGGTGGTGATGGTGAGTCCAGAGGTTAATTCACTATTATACAAGGGGGTCAGAACTTGAAAAAACATTGAGGCCACTGCCCGAGGGCATGACCCATTAGGTTCATTTCTACAGTTACAGATTTCCAAAAGTATTTTCTAGGGATGGTGAATGAAGAAAAAAAAAAGCAAAATATTCTGACACATTAATGATTAAAAGATGTTGTGAACCTGCAGGGAAAAACTACCAGAGCTACCTCTTTGGAAGTAGTTTTCTGATAGGGAACCTTTCAATTTGCAGTGAGTTAACAAAGGAAACATGAAGAGAGAGCCACAGAATAGAAATTCCTCCAGGGGATTGCTTTTCAACCGGCTAGGAGATAAAGAGAAGCGGTTTCAAAAGAGGTGGCAACTTTAAGAGCGGCCAGACAGGAGCAAGTGACTAGACAGAAGCAATTGTAAACACTGTGCTCCTTTCTTGGCAAAGAGGAATGAACCAGGAGAAAGGAGGAAGGAATGTTTTCCCTTCTGGAAGAGTCCATAGCAAAACCTGAACATTACGTTTACATGGGAAACTTACAGCCCACTGGCCACATTTGACCACACTAGTCTGTGGGGCCTTGGAAAGGCTTCTCTCACTACCATAGTTTTCAGTCTCCCACCAGGCAGAGGTCAAAGTAGAGCAAGAGTCTCCTTGCCCATCTAAGCTGGAGGACATGGCTCACTCCCCTTCACTCCTCTCTCCTCCCTCATTTGGGAAAGATGGGAGATCAGCATATTCTTTGAGAAAGCTTCTGTTGGTGTCTTAGTTATAACCTTACATGCTGTCTGTAGTTTGAGTGATTGGGAGGGACTTTTTCCACCTTAGCCGCCTAGAATGGTCGTAACTGACCAGATAGGCGGGATATTAAATAAATAAATAAATAAATAAATAAATAAATAAATAAATAAATAAATAAATAAATAAATACATACATACATACATACATACATACATACATACATACATACATACATACATACATACATACATACATACATACATACATACATACATACATACATACATAAATTCTGGGCTGGGTTGAATGTCTGTCTGTCCAGCATCAACTAATTATTCCTTCCAGCTTTTAAATTCAAAGACCATCTTGCCTTTTTGCTGAATGTTCTATCTTTCATCAGTTGGTGATAGTTGTTTGTTGACATTGTTCTGTTCAGCTGGCTTCTAATATGTGTGCAGTGCAGAAAGCAGTATACCCAACTCTGTAATTTCAAACAACTGTAAGTAAAGAATCATTTTTTATTCTTTCTCCTACTAATGTCTCAGAGTGAGCTATTAAGATTTTAAGTGCCAGTTAATATGAAACAGGTGGATTCTAAGGAATTTTGTAGCTATTTTCCTCTGTGAACTTTAAAACATAACTCATCATCAACAACAGATTTTGCAACACAGAAACCAGACATTATGGCAAATCCAAATGTAGATTGGGTCTCCAAGGCTACACTGGTGGTATTCTCATTTGTTGTTTGTTTGTTTTTGTTGTTACATGTGTCAAGTTGCCTCCAACTTGTGGTGACCCTGTGAATAAATAATATCTTAAATGTCCTGTCATTAACAGCCCTGCCAAGATCATGCAAACTCAAGACTGTTTTATGTAGTCAATCCAATTCATGCCATATCTTCTGCTTCCTCCAACTATTCCTAACATTGTCTTTTCCAGTGAGCATTGCTTTCTAATTGAACATGCAAAGTATAGGTTAGGCATCTTTCAGTCTCGAAAGACTATGGTAACGTGCTCTGTATGGAGGACTTGGAACAGCATCTAGTGTGGCTGAGAAGGCCAATTCGAGAATAACAATCCCTTCCACACTGAAGACAAATGCAATCTGTCCCCTGTCCAGCTCCCTGATTTTGTTGCTTTCGTGACTGCCCCTTTGCCTCGGCCTGCTGGACAAGGGTCTCTTCAAATTGGAAGAGGCCATGATGCAACGCCTGCCTCCAGGCTGAACGCTCAGATGTCAGGGTTTCCCATCTGTTGAGGTCCATTCCTAAGGCCTTCAGATCCCACTTGCAGATGTCCTTGTATCACAGTTTTGTCTCCCTCTGGGGCGATTTCCCTGCACTAATTCTCCATCCAATCATCGGCCATTCTCACAACATGCCCAAGCCAACGTAGACGTCACTGTTTCAGTAATGTATACATGCTAAAAATTCCAGCTTGTTCTAGGACTACTCTATTTGGAACTTTGTCCTGCCAGGTGATACCAAAAACGTGTGGGAGGCAACGCATAAGGAAGGTATTCAGCTTCCTCTCCTGCCATGCACAAAGGGTCCAGGACTAACGGCAGTACAGGTGTGTGCTCAGGACAGAGGCTGTGTAGACCTGGATTTTGGTATATGTCATCAGCTTCTTATTAAGCCATACTCTCTTTGTGAATCTAGAGAACATGGTAGCTGCTTTGCCAATGCGTTTATCCAGCTCGACATCTAGAGAGAGTGTC
This sequence comes from Pogona vitticeps, assembly GCF_051106095.1. Classification (NCBI taxonomy): domain Eukaryota; kingdom Metazoa; phylum Chordata; class Lepidosauria; order Squamata; family Agamidae; genus Pogona; species Pogona vitticeps. The sequence continues at coordinate 39,753,499 of NC_135783.1, forward strand.
AGAGATCGTTGAGCCAAGGTACACAAATTCATGAACAACCTCCAATTCTTGTGTGGAGATGGTACAGTGGGGTCTCTACTTAAGAACGTCTCTACTTAAGAACAATCCAACTTAAGAACAGCTCCATTTGCTAAATTTTGCTTCTACTTGAGAACAGAAATCCAAGATAAGAACAGGAAAAAAAACCCTTTCCTGCTCTTTTTTTAACCTTAGGTCATCTTAGGTTAAAAAAAATTCTCCCCCTAGTGGTAGAGTACGTATTAACCAGCTTTGCATTAGTTCCTATGGGAACTAATGCTTCAATGTACGAACACACCTCTACATAACAAAAAAACAGCCAGAACGGATTAATTGGTTTTCAGTCCATTCCTATGGGAAATTTTGCTTCAACTTAAGAATGTTTCAACTTAAGAACACCATTCCAAAATGGATTAAGTTCTTAAGTAGAGGTTCCACTGTAGTTTCTATGGACGGAAAAGAGCAGATACAGATTAAATGGTTTTCAATGCGTTCCTATGGGAAATGCAGATTCAACATAAGAACTTTTCAACTTGAGAACCACCTTTCAATACGGATTAAGTTCTTAAGTAGAGACCCCACTGTAATAGAGGGAGGTGAGTCCACACCCTGGCCCATGACTTCTGGTTTCTTCAGGCTGATTGTTAGTCCAAAGTCTTGGCAGGTCTTGCTAAAATGATTCATGAGTTGTTGGAGGTCTTCAGCAGAATGGGCAACAATGGCTGCATAATCTGTGAAGAGGACATCCCACATACAGGTTTCACATGAGTGCAATCAAGTGCTGAGGCACACCCATTTCTTCCAGAACAACCCATCATTTCTTAGGATCCACACAGTCAAAAGGTTTGCTATAGCTTATAAAGCATAGACTGCTCTTGTTTTGAAATTCTTTGGTGCACTCCAGTAGCCAGTGGATATTTGCAATATGATCCTAACCGCCTCTTCCTTTTCATAATCCAGCTTGAACATTTCTCATTCTATATAAAGTAAAAGTCTTTATTGCAACTCCTTTAGCATCATTTTGTTTGCATGAAAAATTAGTGCACTGGTCCTATAGTTGCTGCACTCCTTGATATTTCCCTTTTGGGGAATTGGATTGTATATTGAACATTTCCAGTCTGTAGACCATTGTTTTGTTTTCCGCGTTTGTTGGCATATTACAATTTTGACAGATTTAATCTCTGCAGCTCAAAATAGTTCTATAGGAATCCTATCTGTCTCTGGTAATTTATTACTTAGTGCTTTCAAAGCAGCTTTCACTTCACTTAGTAAAATAGGGAGTTCTTAACCATAAGATTTTGTTCAAACAAATCTGTCAGTATATTGTTTCCACCTTTTCTTAATTTTTTTCTGATTTTTCAGTGTCCCTTCTAATATAAGTTTAATCTCTCTGAAAGAGATCTCTCATTTTTCTTTTTCTTTTCTTTTTTTTGGTTCTGTTCTGTTTCTTTGCAGTGAACATTGTAATAGATTTATTTATTTATTTATTTATTTATTTATTTATTTATTTATACCCCACCTATCTGGACCACCGGACCACTCTAGGTGGCTATCTGGACCACCGGACCACTCTAGATCTCTTTGTCTCTCTGTTAGAGTTACTAAAAAAGTTGCATTCAGGATTCTGACTCTACTTTTGTGATCCTTTACTGTTGCTTCTTGTCTTTCCTTAACAATTTAAAGTGTTTCTTGTATCATCCATCCAGGCTTTTTCTTTTTCTTGCAGGAATAGTCTTTTCACATTTATCACTAATTATATCTCTAGTGTCAATCCAGTTTTCTTCTCTGAGCGTTGATTAAGTGCCTTCTGACAAAAGTATCTCATCTTCCAGCATTATCTTTTATTTCAGTTTGGATTGTTGTATTATAGGGTTTTCAAGGTAAGAAATTCAGCAATGGTAAAAGTACTATCGAAGACAGGAGGGCCTGGCGTGCTCTGGTCCATGGGGTCACAAAGAGTCGGACACGACTGACTAAACAACAACAAAAGTATTATCAAAAGTTAGCTTGCGTGTCATTGCTGTTATCTGTGAAAATTCCTCCACCAATTTCACCTTTAACTACTACTGCTGTCCTGCGGCTGGCCTTCAGAAGTTTTCCCCTCGTCACTATTGAAATTATCTATTCTTTTCTGCTAATACGATCTTACTCTTGAAGAGGGTGGATGCATCTCAGTCCAGCTTTGTTAATTTTGCGTGAGCCTGCTAGGAGTCTAGACTCACATTGAAGTCTAATCTTCTGATAGTATTGTCTTTGGCTTCTTTGATCTACTCAAACTCCCTCATCCTAATGATTATTAAATCCTAATAATGTCCCACACAACATCAGGTCTTCATATACCTGCTTATTTTCCAGAATGACACCTTTTCCCTTACTTACAGTTGTTTGCTTTTCCCAGCAAATCCCTACTGCATATGAAAGGAGAAACATGCCAGTCCTGACACAAAAGGAATGAATGAAAATGTTACTCCAGAAATGGTCATATTCAACACTGGCAGATCAGGGACAGAGAGATGCCAGTCTCCTAAGATGCTTTGTCTCTGATCTCGAGATGGTTGTTACTCAGCCAAAACTTTGGAGCCAAATTACATGCTGAGTACCTGAACTATAATTCACCAAGAGGTTTATCTCTATCTCTTATGGCTTGAATAGGGGGAAAGGTTGTTTATGTTTCCATCAGCTAACCAGTGCAAAAATGTCTGCATTACTATCCAATTTCTTGTTAGCAGCCACTGTTAAGATGGTGATTGCAGCTCGAACATTATGCATTTTAATATCCTTTGGCCTCACTGATTATGATCTTCCACTGACTCACTCACCCAACCTCTTAAGCACATACATATATCATAATCTATCAGGTGAAGCAAGACTCCTTGCCTCTTATAAAATGGCCTGCAGCCCATGCAAGTTCATGCCAAGTAAAATGTGATATGTTTTTACAGTGCCAGAAGATTTCATTGCATTTATTTGGATACATTCCCTTGCAGTTCAAGCTAGCAGCTTAAAATGTAGGGACTGCAAAAAAAGATGCAGGCAGAAAGACTGGTCTTCTTCTCCATTCACCCAGTGTGATCCTGGAATTTTTCCATGTTGGCTTGGCTCCATCAGCTAGCTGCCTTGGCTTCATCAGTTTCCACACCCTTTGAATCTGAGGTAATCACCACAAGCAATGGCCAAACTTAAAAACCGCCTCCCTATTACCTCATAGTAGGAATCCAGCAAACAAAACAGGTACCCTTGGGTAGATTATATCATCTTCTTTACTGGCCTCAGGCTGACACAATAGCTGATTAATATGCAAATGTTGCTGCTCTTACATTTTCCATGCCTCCTGGTCATAGTTCTACTTCTGTCTATCTGAAGGGAGGGAAGCCTTTTGTTCTCTAGCAATTTCCAAAGAGATAGCCACCTTAGTCTTTCTCAGCAAGCTGACAGGAAAGGAAAGGTGAAAGGAAAGGAGCACAGCAAAATATTTTAGCAATTTAAAGACCACCAATTTAATTTCAATCTGGGCTTTTCTGTCAGTCTTTAAAGTGCTACAATATTTTGCCATTCCTCTTCTTATTTTGATTCTCTAGGTCTTCTGGACTGAAAATCTCTCAGCAAAGCCTGTGCTGAGCACAATGGATGCATGTGGCAGACCAAAGCATCTGAAGAGTCAACAGTTCTCTGCTCCTGTCATAAACATGATGGAAACTCCATGATTACAAAATATATTTGCTCCACATCGTCGTCATTTAGTCGTTAAGTTGTGTCCAACTCTTCGTGACCCCATGGATCAGAGCATGCCAGGCCCTCCTATCTTCCACTGCCTCCCATAGTTGTGTCAAATTCATATGCTCCACATAAACCCCTACAATCTGTTGTTACGTGCTGCCAAGCTGGAACTGACTTACAGCAACCCTTATAAGACTTCCAAGGTAAATTAGATATTCAAGGAATGTTTTTACCAGTTCTACGCTCCCCATGGCTGCGGAGGGACCCAGGCCTCCTGAGTCCTAATCTGTCATTCTATCCACTATACCACACTCCTGTCCTGCTTGAATTTCTCCACCGTCATTGCAATGAAAACTATAATTTCTCTTTATGGTCCTGAACAGAATGGATGCACTTTAAGCACATGTTTCAGCTTTGATCATTCTGGTGTGGGTGACCCTGCTAGGAGTAAGGCCACTTAATGAAGTCTAAACTCTCTTGAGTCCTGATGGTGTTGCTTTCAGGGAGACTCTAGTCCATGTAGAAGCAGAGGCATAAGGCAAAACATTTAGCCAATTGATTGGCAAGAAATGAACACTCCAGTGTGATGAGCCTATTAATGAAGCTCTCCACTGTATGAGAAGATGTAGGTTTATAAAGTCGCATCCTGCTCCAGTTTATGGGTAAATACTGCAGCTGTGGAAAAATCTGGCCCTCGCCAATTTGCAGACAGCTGGCCTCTGTTTGCAGAGCTGTTTGTACCTTGCCTGCAAACAATGCATAGAAACCAGTGAAGCCATAGGAATGACTGTGGTGGAATATGTAAAAACCACCACCACCATACACTCAGGCCAAGCCAAATAATACCTGCTGGTTCCTTATTAAAACATTAGTGTTGTTTTCTTGCAACACAGCTGACAAGGCAATGTTACACAAAACATATTGTTTGCACTAGAACTTGCATGCTGCCTAGGGGAGACTTAGGCTGAAATAAGAGGAAGTGCTGATATCCAAGTGCTGATATTATGGATCTAACTGAGCTTCTTTGGTGAGAGGAGTCACATTTTATTTTCCATTGACTTCTGGAGCTTAGTTAGGTGCTGACCCCAGGAAAGAAATACTTGGGGAAAATATAGGGGAAGGAGAACAATAAATTATTAAATGCCTATGCTTATTAATATAGTAATAATTGTTATTATACTGGCTGTTATTATATTGGTTGCTTCAGATTTTAAATTTCTGGGAACAACAATAAGGACATCGGAAAAGTTAATTCCATCTTTCTTTTGTGAATATAGTATAGCTCTTTGAATAGTCTACTCAGATATATGCTGTACTGAGTCACAAGGGTCTTACATCTCAGCAAATGTACAGAGGAGATTAATATATCTGTATTTATTCAGAGTCAGAGACTGACAAAGTTATTTTCTTGGACTATCACTCCCAGAATTCCTTAGCTAACATGCTCAGTGACCGTTCTGGGTGATGCATTCTGAATGGCGTCATCCAAAAAACTAAAACTTCCAAGGGGTGTGCTATAGCTGTTCTGCCTGAAGATATGGGGAAGCATCGCAGAAGAGAATTAAGTAATGAATAGACCTTGTGCTGCAAATGCCCCCTCCCTGTGAAGATGTAAGTGGTGCTCTGAAGGGCATTGGTGAAGCTTACAGAAAGAGATTTTTAAAAGATTTCTTGAACAAAGCATAAGAGCTTGAGTTTTGTTTGCTTAGCAACAACACCCAGAGGGCTAGCAAATAAAGATCAAATAAAGATCATCCCAAGTCTCCTTGGCAAAATCCAACTATATCACAAGATACAGTTTTCCAAGGGTAAATGACCCCTAAGAAGGACAGACAAATTAAGGTTAGCTAAAAGTTTAGTGCCTGCGGAAGATGGCTTACTTGCTGATTCTGTTCAAATAGAATCTGACTCTTCAAGATTCCACACACACGCACGCACACGCACACGCAGGCACGCACGCACGCACGCACGCACGCGCGCGTGCACACACACACACACACACACACACACACACACACACACACAATGAGTGGAACTTGCAACAAAATCCGGCAGTATGATTTCAGTCATTCCATTGTACTCATTTCACATTTTGATGCCCAAAAACTTTTGCTGCCACTGAGCACATTCAATTCACACTAAGCAACATTAAGAGATTCCCCCTTCCTATGATTTCTTCCCTAATTATTTTTCATAGTTCTTCCATGTTTGAAGTTCACATAAACCTAAGCATGCCCCCTATTGATTTGTTTGGGGCCAACACATCTGTAGCTTTGAGATTTGAATTAGACAGCTGTGTTGCAAGCATGATAGGATGTTGATCTGAGAGTGTCAATCTGAAATTCCAGTGAAATATGTTAGACTTTTGCCCTAACTCCACCTTGCAGATTATTGACCCATGTCATTAAAGCATATATTCTAGCTTTTCTGCAAATTCTTAATAAGCAGTATTCTCAAGCAAGCAGATAAGAGAGCACGAAGTGAACAAACTGTGTTTTACTCACAAGAAATTATATCCAGATGTAGTGTATTAGCACAATACCATTATTAGGCTGAATCAAAGATTTAAAAATAAAGTACAAACAGGAGTTCCTGTAACCCTCCGTTAATAATGATTCCCCACTTCTACTAAACAACCATCGCCAGTTGCAGATCCAACTCACCCTGCTGGATGATACCAGTGGAAAAGCTATGAAGAATCTCATCATTTCTTTAGCCATGGGAATGGGCAACTGTAGCCCTCCAGATGTTGTTGGATTACCCAGCATAGCTAATGGCGAGCAATGTTAAAAGCTGCTCCCCAGCAACATCTGCATCCCATCTTTGGAAGACCAAAGTTACCAATCTCTTCTCTAAATGATGACCTTCCAATAGATTACTACCTCATACTGCTGACTAGTCCATTTCCTTGACCGCACTGTGTATCAGAGGTATGGGGAGAGAAGCATCCTAGGCAACAAACCATTTTAAAACAGTTTTATAAATGTTCATGTTAATAAAATATATGCCCATAGTTTCATATATACCATAATTTGATACGTCCACATTTAATGTGGTCTTTTTGCCACTAAAACACAAAACCAACCACATGAAAAAGGACAAAATTAACATGTTTTGTCCTATATAATCCTGGTACTGTGCACAAAAAATGTTTCTTTATTTAGCTGCACTTGAATTCTGTGATTTTCTCTCTATTGCTCTGGGCTGTTTCATCTGAGATGCATCTGATTGGGATCTTTTGTTCTTGATTTTTCAAGTACTACACTGAATGAAGGCTGCTGAGTGATAAATCTGATTGACTAAGTCCAGAAGGCTGTAACAGCTCTTTCATATCAGCTCCCATAGGGTAGAAGTGTTTCTTTTTAAAAGCAAAAGAACAGGTAAGTAGGTAGGTATGTAGACTAACCTACCGACCAACTGACCGACAGACAGCCAGATTCTCTATAGGCAGGAAGACAAATTTAACATCTTAAGCTAAAAGTTCTATCCCCAGATCAGAATGTTCTGGTATCTATGGACTTTGGGGGGGACATGAAAACCTTCTACTCAAAGGAAACATTCTGATTCTGATTAGAAAAAATAGCACAGAATCACAGGGCTGAATCATGTATAATAATAATCATCGTGTGCCACAATTTCTGACTTGTGGTAACTCTTCTAGAATTTTTGGGGTATAAAATACTCAGAAGTTGTTTACCCGTTCCTCCTTCAGCTGGTGCTTTGGAACTGTACAGTTTGCTCCAGGCTGCATAGGTGGTAGGATACTTAATACCATCAGTCACATATGCCCCCGATGATCTTGGTGGATCGCTGGTCCAAAGTCACAGTGGGATTTGAACTCCGGACCCAGCAGTCATATGCTCCAACCCCTGCACTGTGTAAGCTCCAAATCAGGAATAATCATCTCCCGTGCACTTGTTGGGTGGATTATCTGCTTCTACATTCATATACTCAGTTCTCCATTTGATGTTACACTTAAAGCCAGCCTGAAAAGGCTGCAGAAAAAGCCACGTTGGTGTTTGTCAGATAAGCTGTTTATATGCACAAAGGAATTCAAGCTGGTCAGAACAACAACAAAGGAGAGTTCCCAGCCATACTCAAGGTAGTTAAAAGGATTAGCCGCAATAAGAACAACAAATGAAATTTGCTTTTTTCTTCCCTTTCCAAATGGCTGGACATTTTCCCCACCCTTCTTTGAAGCTGCCAGGTTATAAACATTTGGAAAAACTGAGGCCTCAGTGAGATCCTAGAGTTCAGTAGGGAAAGGAGGTGAAAACTTCTCCTCAAATGAAATTATATACCTCATGAAGCTGTGGAAATATACAGGTCCGAAAGCAATTATTATGGGTATTGGAAACTGGCATAAGAGAAAGGCTTAATCTCCATGATCTTGAACTAGGGTTGCCAGGACAACATGATCCCATTCTTGGAGATTTCATGCCAAAAACCTGTGAACTTGCAACGAGCCCTTGTGATGTCAGAGGGGTGGGTCCTTATGACTTCAGAGACAGGACTGGCAAGGTTTGCTAGAAGGGCTGGAATTGCTTCTGGAGAAGCCAGTTGAAGAAACACAGCGGCACAAAGGGAATCTGGGTAATTCAAACCAGTTTACCTAAAAGGCTCTCCTCTCACTTCATTTCAGCCACTGCTCAGTGATGGGCACAGTGTGTGGCTATAAAGCCACAACAGAGTCAAATTTTTAAAGACGTATGTTTCACTCCAGAATGTTACCTGGCAACCTTAAATACAGGCAGCTATTCTGTCATGCTATCAAATGATAGTTCTCAGAAACTTCCCAATGCTAAAATGAAAATATCAGTCTTTGATTTAAAAAAAAAAAAACCTGTACACTGTGGAGAATCGTGAAGCTGCCACACAACTCTTTGATTGTGTGTACCTGCATAGTCGTATACACCCTCCATGTCCCCATTTGCCTCCCTACCTGATCCTGCCACTTCATCATCTTCCTGCTCTGCTGCTGCCATGTTCAGAGACAGCTGGCCCAGCTCCTGGAAGGGAAGCCAGGCTGCTGCCTCTGAAGGTGGAGGACAAAGAGGAAGAGGCAGCAGAATCAGAAAACAAACAAACCACAATCTGGCTCCTTTTTCTGAGGATTTCTTTTTGGGGGGGAGGGGATTCATCACTTGGATCCATCACTTTCCTGGTTCGTGCCCATCTCTAATGACAATCCAAAGAAGTCTGAGCTAACATTGAAAAAGGCCAGCCTGGCTTGCAATTAGCTTCCCATCACGGGGTTGCATGCAAAGAGATAGCATTTCATTGTGCTGTCAGCAGTCAAAGCGGGGGATAAATTGCCGTACATCCACTCTGTGTGTGTCTGAGTGTCACAGCCACAGCATTCCTCACCTGTGGGTATCTGTACAGTTGTAGATTCTTTTGTCTGGTGTTTGTTCTTCAGAACTTGAGCACAGGATTCTTTTGACGTTTGATTTCAGAGACGCAGACTGCATCTGTCACCCGTCGGCAACCTTAAGGTGCTTTCTGCTCTAATTACTGGCTACCTTGAAAGTCTGTTTCTGGTCTTGGTATCATCCTTGTAAATATCCTAGAAGTACTCCTTGTGCCTCAGGCAAGTCTTTCCTCAGCAGTGCCTCTGTCCAACTAGCCTTAGTTGGGCACAGGTTGCCATTGAGACAACTTTGCACCCGATCTTAGCCAGACTGAAAAATGAATTATTGCTTCATAATAATGTAAGGACGACCAGCTTCTAGGGAGAAACTGTAGCAAGGCTTAAGAGAGGAGAAAAGCACATTTTCCATTCTAGTGGTTTTATTTCAGTGAGTGGGATGTCTAATGAAGCATGGTTTTATGCTGTGGCACTTTTCTAAAAGGTTGTTCATTAATTTTAGCTGTGAAATCACACAAGGGGCTACTCATTCTGTTGGCATGGCCATATAGCATTTTGCTTATCTATGGTTAATTCTTCCCCAAAGCCTCACAGCAGGAGTTTCCTGCTTCTTTTGGCTGTTGTGCTTGTACATTGCAGGCAAGAAAGAAACATAGAGTGCCTCAGGAAAAGGCCCCAGCAATGCCTATACAAACACTGCACTCCTTACATAGGTACCATGGAGTACAGACATCCTTTGGAAAGTAATCACATCCCAGGTCACAGTACACAGCACTTCTATTCACCAGCCTTGGCATAGTAAATCTCCACACTCCCATTCTATATCCGTGCTTGCAGCAGAAAGGTGATGGTTGTAGAGGCTCATGTGAAAAGTATTCTAGAGATGGGGACGAATTGCCATTTTGGCGAGTCGTCGTGCTTCGTGATCAGTCAAAGTTGACGAAGCACAAAGCACGATCATCGTCCCCATGAACTGACGAAGCACGAATATATTTTTTGGTTCATGGGGGGGGGGTTTCTAAAAAAACCTGACAACCTCCACCCCAACAGCCTGCCTCCATGCCCTCTTCCCATACCCCTGTTGCCTCCCTGCCTTGGCTGCCACAGTCTGTGCCACCGCTGCCACTGCTGCCATCCACGGAGGCCTGTGCCACAGTGACCTATGCAGTCACCATCCAGCACCACTTGCTGCGATGGCCTCCACCACTATGGCCTGCCTTAAGGCACTGGTTCATAACCTTTGTTACTCAGATGTTTTTGGACTGCAACTCCCAGAAGCCTTCACCATCAGCTCTGCTGGCTGAGGTTTCTGGGAGTTGCAGTTCAAAAACACCTGAGTAACAAAGGTTAAGACCCACTGACTTAAGGGAATCTAGGCTGCAAAGATGGTGGCTGCAGATTCCCTGCCTAAGAAAAGATTCATATCATCACACAACCATGAGGCCCACTGGGTGACCATGCCACTAAATTCAGAGAGAAGAGGAACTGTGATGGGATAGCATCTTCCATCACATCAAAGGACATCAGAAAAGCTTCAGAAGCAGAGGGAATGCTTTTTGACACATTTATTTCTATCCTCCACCAGAGAACAACCAGAAGGGCTGGCACTGTTAAATCCCAGAAACAGCTTCCTGGGGCAATCACCTCCTTCTCCCTAATGATAACCCATCCCATCTACACATACAGTATATACAAATGTGACTAGCACACGTACTCTCGCCTCCTCAGAGATAAAGGGAACACACATACATGTACACAGCTTATGTGCCTCCTTACAACACAAAGTTCAAGATGATTGGCATTTGCTATACCACCCTGCACATTCACTTTATCTCCACATTTTTCTTCTGCATCTCATATCTCTTGTGTGAAATGTGTGGCATTTCTGTAAAGTCTCTCTTCTTGCTAGCGAATGACTCAGGTGCTACTGCTGTAGATACCTACAGCTTCAACTGATGAGCCTGAGCTACAGACGTGACTTCATACAGCATCAGCAGATAGATGTTCACCTCACGTCCCCACCCTTCCTCCAGTTTTCAGCCCAACTAGCCCTGCTTGAATCCGATTTTACAACCAACTTGTGTCCACCTCGCTGTGCCTTGTCTTCACTGAGCTTGTCCCAAGAAAACATCTCCTCCTTCCCTCCTAGTTACAGAATATAGCTGTCTATTTCTTTCACTGGGAAACAAGGGTCTTGTGATGTCATTTTTTCCAGTTAATTTCCCACTTGAAACCTATTACATTTCGCAGTGGCTTCCAGGTAGTGCTTGAATTTCGCTGCTGTGGATGGAGGAGAAATGGTCCATCCATGTTTCATTCCCCTGCTCAAGGCAGTTTTTACAGGAAGTGGAGGGGAGTAAAGTACAACAGCAGGCTGAGTCAAGGCTGGAAGATGAGCAAGAAGGGACTGTCACAGGTTGTGCCTGTCATATTCTCTGAATGAATCTCTGTGTTTAATCTCTGTTGAAAAAATCTGGGCACTGTACCTGCTTAAATTCTGCCTGTGAAACACATTGATAAATCCACCAAGAAGAAGGTGCAATCCCAGTGAAGACGATAGCATTGAGGAAGGTCAGTATGATTAGTAGATATGGAAGAACTTGCCAGTTTCATGTTCTCCAATGTTATCATTTTTAAAATTGCTTTGTGTCTTGAATATGAAGAAATATGCAAAAATTCTCAGCTAAAGAGGAGTGCGGCCTATAGGCAAATGTACAAAACTGGACTCAATCAAGGGTCATTTATGTGATTCTTAAATGACTATAGGATGTAGCAAAGAGCCTCTGATTACCCCTGGGGCAGACCAATACGCCTATGGAGCTTTCATTTTTCATCCAGCATATTTAAGGTTAAAAGGTTTTAAACTTAGCTCAAAAATTTGGACCAAAAAAAGGAGAAAATATCAAATACACAGAGTATTGGGCAGAGTACTGAACTGATGATGTCAAAGGAGAAGGTGAGCGATAGCTGATCACACCAGAGAAGCCCAAGATCTCCCTTGGGTCCTCCAATTACTCCTATCTAGGGAGAGCTCAGATTGACTGCCCAATATATACCCTTGCAGTTTGATGGCATATTGTAGCCCCACCCCAGCTCACAGTGGTTTACATTTCCTTGTTTGCAGGGTTTGTTTGTTTAGACAGAGATCAAGAATAAATAACACCATAAACCAGGGAGAAAGGGTGGGTTGGAACGTCTCCTGCAAATTAAAGACTAGGTTGTGTCCTTTATTCAGGCACAGATTGGGCTGGAGGGTTTCTGCACATGCCTTTCCCCAACATCTTCATCAGCCTAACCTAAAAGGTACACCTTATCCTTTGCTGTAACCACCTGCCATGTAGCAGCTATAAATGAAGGGTGTTTTACAAAGGAAGGAAGGAAGGAAGGATAAAAACAGAGGTGGCAGCTCTTCTTCAGCACCAGTATGTCTGCAGACACAACGAGTCAATGCCAGACTCCTAAAAGCTAAGCACTAAATGCTCTAAATCAGTGGTCCCCAACCTTGGGCCTCCAGATGTTCTTGGACTACCACTCCCAGAAGCCTTCAGCACCACCTCTGCTGCCCAGGATTTCTGGGAGTTGAAGTCCAAGAACATCTGGAGGCCCAAGGTTGAAGACCACTGTTCTAAATCACTGGTTCTTAACCTCGGGTTACTCAGGAGTTTTGGACTGCAACTCCCAGAAGCCTTCACCACCAACTGTGCTGGCTGGGGTTTCTGGGAGTTTCAGTTCAAAAACATCCGAGTAACAAAGGTTAAGAACCACTGTTCTAAATGACATCCCTCGAGCTTGGGCTCAAATGTATTATATCACAAATACACAAATTTCCAGGTAAATTCCTATCAGACCTAGAGATGGAATCCACAGCAATCCATAATTATTTGTAGTAAAAGTACCGTAAATACTGGATCTTGAAATGTTTCACCAAGACGAATTGCAGCAAAGGTCAGTAGATGGAAGTATTTCTTAGCTCTGAGATGTAACCACAGGAAAGGCTTTTTAAACATGGCAGGAAAACGATTAAGGCTTTACACAAAAGATTATTATGTACTATATATAAATGCAATCATTGGTAACTTGGAAAAGTTACTTTTGTGCACATTCCCCTCTCATTTCTGCTGGCTAGGGGATTCTGGAAGTTGCCACACCAAAGTCACCTTCCCAGGATCTGCCATTATCTATCCACTACTATTCATCTTTCTTTAACTGAACTTCCACTGTGCGAAATGCAGCATACTCTCAGACAAGTGTATACAGGATGCAATGAAACAATGAACAAAGCAGCATACTAAAAAGAGATTTAGGCACATATGACTCTGGAAAGGATAATGGTTGTTGTTGTTGTCATGTGCCATCAAGTCACCTCTGACTTACGGTGACCCTATAATATACTAAAATATCCACAAAACTCTCCTCTAGCCCTTCATTTCAAATGAATCTATTTTTTCCCTTTTGGCAATCTTCACTGACCAGCATTCACACTCATACGCAATGACTGGGAACACCATAAAATATAGATGATCTTTACTTTGGTCTCCAGTGATACGTCCTTGTGGTTGACAGGATAAAGATACCGCTACTGATTTTTCAACCCCATTAATTACATTATTAGATGATCTGGTACATAAGTACCAACTCTTTCCACAGGAAGAAAAAGGCACTCAGGATCAGATTCTGAATATAGAAGCCAAACAACATGCTGCAGAACAGCAAACAGAGAACACCTGCCCTCATCTTTATATCAGTGGCCTGAAGCTTTGCTGTATGGAAAAATCTTTTTAGATGATCATTGCATTGCCTTGTTATTTTGCTTGAGCCATCAGGCTGGTTTGTTCTGCTAGCAGGGCACCTTTACACTACTTTTACGAAGTGACATTAGAGGAGTGACCAAAGAAAATTAATAGGCTGAATGGATCATGGAAGCAACAGTTTAGTTCTTCAGAATGCAGGGAACACAATGTTTAACACTTATAGCATGTACAGGACTTGCAGGCAGCAAGAGAACCCCCATTTTAAAACAAGTTCAATGTAACTTGGCTTCCTCATTTATATCTAGGTTGGTTCCTTTGTTAAAGTATTATTTGCCTCCCTAAGTTTTTCCAGTCATTTTAGAACAGCATAAACATCTAATGAAATCAACCAAACAAATACAGACTTTATACAGTTACCACACCAAACAAGGACATTCCCATGGGAAACAGAATTTGTCCATTTTTAGGAGAAATACTGCTGGGAATAATCTTTTGGTATAACTGGAAGTCATTACTTGATGCTGCCACCATCAAATGATGGACCTCTGTATCAGCCTCTGGGATTCTGTGATGATATCTTTTAAAGGCATATTGCAAACACAATTGTAAATATTCCACGTTTGCATTTTTAAAACAAATGGCAAATTAGCAATAAGTCCTGACCCCACTATTTTACACAAATTACACGCTGAATACAGTACTTCGTATATATGTTCTCTTAGGTTTCATGTATCAGAAAGGCACAGTTGCCTTTCAGCATATGATTGGCAAAAATGCCCTGTGTTTCTAAAGTCCAGAATTTAGACTACAACTGTCTCCAAACCATTCATTCTTGCATCCTGCACACAACGAATCCATCAGTGGAAATCAATAAAACTTTTGAACCCCAGAATAAAAAAATGCACATAATGCTCACTGATCTTTCTTCAGTGTGCTGAGCTTAGTTAATATATAAATCAGCTTTTTCCTCTGCTTTAATTTGGAAGCCCCTCCCTCAGTTACAAAGGGACCCTTGCATTCCTCAGTGTTTGTTTTATTGTCATGACTGCCAAGAAAGCATATTCTGAAATAAGTGAGCCATAAATGGAATACTTTTTTCCAGTTAAATGCAGCAAGTGTGGGAAACGTATCAAGGCCGTTCAGTTGGCTGCCACTCCCATCAGCCCAAGCTACCATAGCCAATGGTGAGGCATGATGGGAGTTACAGTCCAATATGTTGTGCCTTCTCTTAGGTTAGGCGGGGTCACACTTACGATTACTTTAACAAGCAATCAATGTCATAGACTTTAAAGGAGTGACTCTTGATTTAGTCTGCAGTTATAAACATTCTAATGATCATCACACACAGACTTTGCATTTAGTTCCTTCATCATGTGTCTTCAGGTTGCTTTCAAAATTATGGCGAACCTAACATGGTTTGTCAGGTATGTGGATGTTCAAGGAGTGGGTTACCTTTTTCATCCCCATGCCAATGCACGTCGATGGCTATGCAGGGATTTGAAGTCTGACACTTTCCCCATTACGCCACATTGGCCATTGGTTTCCGGTAAAACAGATTGTTTAAAGAACAGAAAATCTGGATATTTTACACTGAGCATTAAATAGCGTAGTTATAATGGCAGATATTTGATGAGTTATTCCAGACAAAGATGGAGTAACGTTGAACAGGGAAGGAGTGTTTGGTTCCCTGGGGAGGAAAAGTAGGGTATGAGTCTTTCACATTAATATTTAGAGAATAGCACTCCAGGTTTTATACCACTGAAGAGTAAGCAGATCTGAAATGTTAAATTATCTCAAGGTCAGGCTGATGTTGACTTCATAAGAATGAGCTCCGATACAGCCAATCTGTTGTCAGGCTAATTAAGGTAGATGTAGACTCTGGAGGAACATACACTTTGGGCCAGATGTAATGGAGGTTACTCACAAAAAACATCTCTTCTGGTTTTCACACATGTACCAACAGGAACTGGTGACTGGAGGCCAGCTTCAGTCTAACCCTTTAACCCTCCCACGTGGTCTTCATTGTAATCTCAAGCATTTATTATTATTTTTCACTCCCTGATATAAAGTCCTGTGATAGAAAATAATGGTTCACTTCTGCAGGAATATCATTTATGTTTATAAACATTCTTTTATTAGAGATTTGTAATTCATACTACACTGCAAGGATATTTTTTTAAAAATTGCAACTACAAAACACAAAGATTAAAAAAATAAAATTGTAGAGGAAATAGTAGAACTAAATTTTAACACTGTGATGATAGAGCATTTACAAACAAAATAATAATTCAATAATTCTGTGTTATGATAACTCAGCATGCTTCTCTGATTATCTCTCTGTGTATATGTGTGTGTGTATGTGTGTGTATAAATATACACACACACACATATATACACATACATATATATACATATACATATATATACATACATACATATACATATGCATATACATACATACATATACATATACATATACATATACATATACATACACATACACATACACATACATACATACATACATACATACATACATACATACATACATACATACATACATACATACATACATACATCTTTGGCTGAGAATCACTGAACTAGCAAATCATGTTTCTTTTTCCTTTTGGGGCTCACTAGATCTGATTGGCTCCTTGCTCTTCAGTGTTGCTTTCCTTGCTTCTCTTCTGCCCCCTCCCAACTACATTTTAGATGACAGGCCACTGATCTCCTGATACCCCCCCCTCCACAGAAGCTCCCCCAGTAACTCATATCAGACTAGCTGGTTCACTAGTTAACAACCAGGCAGGGGTGCAGAGTACCTGCAGAGAATGAGCAACTGCTGCAAAGATGCAGTGAACAATGGTGAGAGGCAGACGGCCATACATGGGCTGGATAAGTTATTTTTCAAACCCCTCCCCAGCCAGTGTGACTAATAGCATGCTGTCTGGGGTCCTACTTGGAACTGTGAGTCAAAAAAATAATTCTTCCAAGCTCTATGACAACCACTGCACAGGAACTCTCATGCTGTTAAGTAACAATTGGATTGGATCTCATTGCTCCCAAGAATCTAACTAAGGGCTTTTCCATTCTAGGGTAAAACCCTCTAAAGGTGTCCATCTTTGTGGTTTCATGCAGTGTAGTTTCCAGAATTATTTCCTGGGGAGCTCTGGGACTTGTAATACAAAGACTCAAATATAAAAGCCACTATTACAGTATTTACTTTGGCGATGCAGCCTGAGCTGTTCCCAGCAGCTAGAGAACATAAAATGGGGAGGAGAGAGTTAACTACATGTATTCCTTTGTGCTCAGGCAGAAATGAGGCAATGGGAGAAATCTCCTCCTGATAAATGGCAATAATAATAATAATAATAATAATAATAATAATAATAATAATAATAATAATAATAATAATAATAATAATAATAATAATAATAATAATAATAATAATAATAATACGACTTGCCAGCAACTCCATACACCTTAGATGACTTTTGCTGATCTGTCGGTGGTTACTATTGCCACATTTCAGAAGTCTGCATCATCCTATTTAATGGAAGACAGGCTCCCTCTTCTGGCCAGAACATCAATTCTCACGAGCAGCGTTATTATTTTACACAAAAATTACAGAGCAAAATCCTGTCTGTGATTAGCAGTGAAAATCCTTTGGAGTTCTAAAGTCGTGATTCATGCAATCATAACTGCAAATGAAACCTCTCCTCCTGATAATGCTACACTGAAACAAAGCAAGCTATTTTGCAAACAAGGGGAGATGTGAAAAGCTCCTGCTCTATTATCAGCAGTTCAGCACCTAAGGATCTTCCTGTTCTAATAATGGGTTGCCTAATACTGTAAGAAGGGACGTGGTGGCGCTGTGGGCTAAACCGCAGAAGCCTGTGCTGCAGGGTCAGAAGACCAAGCAGTCGTAAGATCGAATCCACGTGACAGAGTGAGCGCCCGTCACTTGTCCCAGCTCCCGCCAACCTAGCGGTTCGAAAGCATGCAAATGCAAGTAGATCAATAGGGACCACCTTGGTGGGAAGGTAACAGCGTTCCGTGTCTAAGTTGCACTGGCCATGTGACCACGGAAGATTGTCTTCGGACAAAATGCTGGCTCTATGGCTTGGAAACAGGGATGAGCACCGCCCCCTAGAGTCGAACACGACTGGACAAACATTGTCAAGGGGAACCTTTACCTTTACCTTTAATACTGTATACAGTTTGGTTCAAATGCAGCACAATCAGCTGAGGTTATTAACTATAGTTAGTCTTATAGTCAGGTGATCGGATCATGATTCCAGCAGTTCTGTCTGGAGGTTGGGTGGCACTGCTTTTATTCCTACAAACACTCTTGCCCATTTTAACAGTTGTGTGATGGCAGAAATTCTGCATGGAGTTGTGTGGAGTGATTTTCATCTCAGATCAGCTGTAACAGGTAGGGATAATATACCAAACAAACCACAAGGATGTAAGCTTGTCTACCATGGCTGGTTGGCTGAGAAATGAACATTGATATCACCATTATCTCCAGTTAATTAAAAGTCTGTTAGGCAGCTTCCATATACGATTCTGTTCTAAAAGCTCCCATAGCCATCAGGACCTTTTAAAGCCTATAAAGGCAGGGGTTCTCAGCTGGTGGTGAAGGCTTCTGGGAGTTGCAGTCCAAGAACACCTGAGTGATCCAACATTGGGAACAGCTGATATAAGGGGAATGCTGGCTCTGCCATCAGGCCCAGTTGGCTGCCTTAGGCGGAAAATTCTAGGGACAACCAGTGTTATATACTTAATTTATTGTAAGTGAATGACTGCATTTTCACCAGGGATGCCTCTTGGTCCAAACATTATCTATGGGGGGTGGTCCATTTTTCCCATTTTGGGGTGAGGCGCCAGCTCTCTTATATACATTTTTTTACTGCCAGAAGGGGGAGGGGTGGTTGGAAGATGCAGGTGCCAAATACAAAAACTAAGCAAAAAAATACCTTAAGTTCAGCACAAATAGTTTTTGATCTCATAATAATGTTAATACAACATGAATTAGCTTAGAGAACATAACAAACTGAATGTGAAATATGATGAAAATCTCACAGTCTCATTCATCCCACCCCACCTCCAAAATTTCTTCATGAGTGGCTTAGGACCTCAGATGATGAGAGGCCTCTGAATTCAAAAACACTTATAACTAAAAAAGCACAAACAAAGAGTCCAATAAAAATGACACTTTTAAATAATCCTTTAAATCATTTTAATCAGACATAATTTAAGACCTCGGCATGCCTTATTCTGGTTCTGAATATTTTCCATATAAATCCATAGGTTACTTATTTTCTGTCCTTGAGATTGGTACTATCAGAGCAGCTTTGGAGCATCTCACGCAGATTTTGTTTGCGATTTTGATCCTGAACATTTGACTCTGGTGTTGCTTTATTCTTGCAGCTGTGAAAAAAAAAATAAGCAAATTGAATTTCACAAAGTTTTCAAGCTACAAGGACCAGATTTGGCTGTAATGCTTGCCCTACAGTTAGACAATACCTTATGTTAAGAAGTGTTCTCTTTCTTTGGTGGGTGTGAGAAATTGTTTCCTAAAAGTACCGTAATTACTTAAAGGTCAACGTCTTTCCTGTTGAAGAAGGAGACCTGACAGTAAGGCATTATCTATAATTAGAAACACTTACATCAGAGTCTTCCACTTGTCAGGACATCTTAATGAGATCACAAATGACCCTGGATCATTTCTGGTTATGACCTCTTTTCCCTTTAGATGAGTTTTACCCAAATAATATTTGCTTCTACGAGTGTCTTAGCATTACATCACAGGTGGAATTTTTTTTACTGATCTCCACTTACAAAGGTGTGAGCTAGCTAGGTTAATGCAAAAACCTGTCATGTTGCATTGGTAGGGTTATCTTCCAGATGCCACCCATGGACTGTGCAAGATTTAAGACCTTTGTGAGTCTGAATGGTTGTGCTACCCACTAACTATAATACAAAATGGCTCAGATTTTTGTTCTGTTTATCAGAATGGGATGTAGTCACCTAGGAAGCAGTTGTGCTTGCCAAATTCCAGGCAAATAAGTATGTGGGAGGATTGTGATGTATACCTTTATTTTATTTTAAGTGGACTTTTTTTTAGCAGAAAGAATTGGGGGGGAGGGTAACCAATCGGGGGGGAAATCTGCACTCCTAACTGTATCCCCAGCAGACACCCCCTCTCATAAAGTACAAGTGTTGGAACCATCAATGAGCTGTTGTTGACTACCTCTCTCTTAACTAATAGAATGAATGGAGTTCATTTCAGTGCCCATAGTTACAATCAGTTTGGAACTGATACTTAAGAACAAGTGGTGAAAATTAAAGAAAAAACAGAGCTGGCTGCTTGGGTCTAGTCCTTTTCTTCTGGACTTGTTTGTAGCACATCTGTAGAATAATGAGGTAAGAAAGATACAGTTAAGTGCTTTCACAGGTTTAATTGGGACACCTTTGGAAAACAGCCTATTCAAGGTACTGTACTAATCAGACAAAGCTTTGAATAACAAAAACTCCACTGCAGCCAAGAACACACTGTATTCTGTCTCTTTCTATGGATGCTAATCACAGATATTGTACATGTCTCAGCATATGTTAGTTGGCCAGCTGTCTCACTCTTATATAAAATCAAAGGGTGCAAGGTCTAATTTCATTATTACCAACCATTTTACTTCACTTTTCAGAACGCAGTGCAATCTATATGGCCTAAGAGACCACCTAAGAAAACATCCATCTTCAAGGATATTTGGTCAGTGAAATTATCAGCTGAGCCCCTCCACCACGGAGGAGAGCTTTTTCAGTGATGGCTCCTCAACACTGGAATGTTCTCTGTCTAAGGAGATTTTCTTGGTGCCTTCATTATTCTCTTATGAGCACCAGAAGCAGACTCTTTTTGCTTCCCACTTTCTGAAAGTATGTTGTACTCTTTAAGCCACTGTACCATTGTGTCTTGCTGTTATTCATATTCATTTTTATGGTATTTTAACATGCTAGGTTTGAAAATCCCTCTTCCACTTAAAAACACTCTTACCCTGTTTCCACTTTTTAATTTATCCCTTGTTAATAATTGTCGTTGAGGAGTACACAATAAATAAAATAAGAACCCACACCGTTTCTGTCTTTGAAATCAGCTAGAGGTATGTTATTCAGATTATTTGTACCTACAGTTTAGAAAACTTCAAAACGTCACTTTCTTGACAACAGTTTTCAGATTCTGGAGGCTATTGCCCAGAAAATTAACATTCTTCATGTGTAACTGGGAGAAACTTAAAGTCCTTCTTTCCGGACATTTCAGATGTCCATGGTTGTGCGTTACAACGGCAAATGGCGACATCTAATTTAATTGTATCCTACCTCTTGAAGAGTGGTCATATGACCAGATGAGCGGGATATAAATAAATAAATAAATAAATAAATAAATAAATAAATAAATAAATAAATAAATAAATAAATACATACATACATACATACATACATACATACATACATACATACATACATACATACATACATACAAATAAGTAATCTATTGCTTTTTTTAATAACAAAAAGAAGAAAAATATTGTAGCATCTTAAAGAAAACAGATTTATTTAATTATGAGCTTATGCTATTCATGTCCTCAAATACATGGAGTGAAGTATTTAGCTGCAGGTTTATGTACAAGTATACATTGTGAGGGTGGGGATCCAGCAGATATAAATACAAGCACAGAAAATGAAATTTCAAGTTGACAATTGCAGTATAACAAGAGTAGTGAACTTTGAGAGTGTTGATTGTATAAAGTAGCTGGCTAGAGCTAGAATAATTAACTGTCTATCAGGTAAATGTAGTGCTTTCTCTGAAGTGCAAACGTGTTGATTCAGGAAATGGTTTGTCTTTTTCTGAATCAGTTACTGATTCTGAGCCACTGTAACTACTGTTTATAAAGAAAACTGCTTATTATTTTGGTCTTAAGCCTTCAGACACACTCTGGGATTTGTGGATATCATTGACCTCAGAGCCAGTATGGTGTAGTGGACAGACTGTCAGACTATGACTCAGAAGATCTGAGTTCAAATCCCTGATCAGCAACAAAAATTACCTGGTAGCAATGGTAATGCCACTCCTTAAATATCTTACCTACGTTGAAAATTCTACTGGGGTTGTCCTATGTCAGAGCAAGTTGATGGCTTATGACACACACAGCCTCAACTGAGTCACTCTCAAGTCTCCCTCTTTAAACAGTCATTTTACTATTTATAGTAGAATGTCCTGGGAAGCTAAAAACTTCAAAAAATGGATTTTGTATGCTGCTGGGTTTTTTTTGTCAGATTTGTTATATGTGTGATTTACTGATATCTGTGACTATTCCTTTTTATTCCACATCTGGCAATAAAAACAAGAATGTGCCATATAATTGCAACAGCATTTGAACTGTGTAGATGGTACTCTCATGATTTCTTCACAGCAATTGCAGATTTCCACCCCAAACAGAGCACTAACTGAGCATGACTAAAACAAAGATATGTGTAAGGTGGATCAATGTTGGTTGTTGTGGGTTTTTCGGGCTTCTTGGCCGTGTTCTGAAGATGGTTTTTCCTAATGTTTTGCCAGTCTCTGTGGCCGGCATCTTCAGAGGACAGCACTCTACAACAACTCTACCCAACCACAAGGTCAAGGGGATAACTACCATCAACCACTGTGACAGATAATCTCCTTATCACAACAATACACCCACAACAAAACACACTGATCACCCATTCACAGAAAACAATACACCCACAACAATACACACTTGTCATCCCATCTCACAGCCATAAATACTCCACGCCCTAGCCAAACTACAACAGAGCACAGTTGCTGTCCTCTGAAGATGCCGGCCACAGAGACTGGCGAAACGTTAGGAAAAACCATCTTCAGAACACGGCCAAGAAGCCCGAAAAACCCACAACAACCATTAGATCCCAGCCGTGAAAGCCTTCGCGAATACATTGGATCAATGTTCTTTGCTTGGATGTTATCAAGCAAAAACAATTGTATTAGTGTAACAGACCATTTGGCACAAACATCAGGGTACCCTTCCACCTCTGGAAACATAAAGATATCCTTCCATCCTGTTTCACTGATCAATGTTTCAGGTAATACAGGGAATAGGTAAAGAAGAAATGTTGTTCCTACTTGTCCTCAAATTGCCTCTGACCTATGGACACTCTATCAAAGAATAACTTCTAACATTGCCTCCTCTGAATGGGATTAACAAAAGTTAGCTTAAGTGTTGCTCCTGGTCTCCATGAAAGATCTTCCACCAGTGTCATCCTCGGCTACTGCTGCCGCCTAGTAGTTTCTCTGCCCCCATCACCATTGGAACTATCCCTTCTCTTGTGCTACTGAGACTGTTACTCCTAAAGAGAGTGGATACATCTTAGTCTGTAACCTCAGCTGGGACCATTCTGCCCTTGGTGACCAAACTAGGAGTCCAGTCTTGAAATGGAGTCTGACCTCCTGGCAGCATTGCTCTCAGCTGCACACACACAGACCTCCTCACCAGTCTGTTAAGCTGTGCAGTCTAGAAGGGGCAAAGAAGAAATACTTGTTTCCAAACTAGAATCTTTATTCTGGTCATTGGTCTGTCTATTAGGAAGCAGGCAAAGTCTCTGCTAAGTAAAGACAATAAGGGGGGCAAGGCAAAAAAATTGCCCAATTTATAGTCACAGATTTTCAGGCCTCCCTTGGCATTGGCACTTTTTGTGTTCTATTTAAAAAGTGAAACAAAATGCATAGAAATAGTGGAATGGCACTTTAAAAATATTTATTGTTTTGTTATTTGTTAATTATTGGTATGCTTAACTGTTGTTTTGTCATTCTTGTAATATGATATTCTGGCTATTACTATACCACCCAAAGAGTGCCTGTTCAGTATAGGGTAGTATTTTAAAACAGAATGAATGAATTTGGGATTATTTGGGGGCAACCGTCTTGCTGAGATAAATCCATCCAGGCTGACTCTGGGCGTTCATATCTGCACCTGCTCCTCTAGTGAACCTGGCTTGCTAAAGCCTTAGCATGGCCAGGAAATGCCAAGGATCCTTCCTCCTCTCTCTGCCTGTGGTTCACAAAGAACATTAGCAAGGAAAGTATAATTCTCTCTCTCCTCTCTCTCTCTCTGCTTCTGTCCAGTTTCTACATTTTCCATAAAAATACCCCTTTATCCAGCCCTGATGCACCACCACACAGCTTTCTTTGGCTTGCTTCTGTCTTATTTCTCTCTAATCTCCAAAGCTTCAGATGCCAGCCCTTGTTCTGGGGGGGGGCTTTCTTTATTGCCCCTTCCTAACTACGCTATACAGGCCTTCAGCTGCCCCAACTAGGATCTCTACATTTATGACTAATGTGATCTAGCCGCCTAGAGTGGACTGGTAGTCCAGATAGGCGGGGTATAAATCAAATAAATCAAATAAATAAATAGAAATATCTGTTTGTTTTTCTAGCCAGCTTTTACTAGACTAGGTTTCTTCTCCTGCAGAGCAGAGCCAGGGCTGCAGACTGGAGAAACCCATGCACTAAACCTAAATTGGCAGCATTCATATTTCAGAAGGGTTTGTTCCCTTATGTGGAACCAATAAATACTGTATATAAACATGTCTCTCTCTTTTGATCCAGTTATCTCTGGCCAACACAGAAACTCTAAAGGACAAAACTGAGTTTTTTCTGTAGGGAGGAACTGTTATGTTAATTTTAATGGCAGCAGCCAATCTGCAGGTGAGAACGTAGTACTTGGATGACTGTCTATAAAACTGGAACCAGAATAACATACCTCAAAGAGTCCTATGAATATGAAAAGAGATTTAATCTACTGTATAAAGTATTGCTAAAAATATCTATTTCATAGCAGGATTCATTAACACGAATTTACAAAATGCTGGCAGTTTACCATTCCAGAATTTCCCTAATATTGATGCAAAGGAAAATGAACTTCTAATATTATTTCCTATAATAAAGGCATCTTACACAAGACAGTAATATTAAAATGTAGGGCAGTAGTGAAGAATCACAGTCAACCAAAGGGCTGTCATTAGAGATGGGCATGGACCTTGGTTTGGAAGTTTCTGTTGGTTTGGTGCTGCGTCCTTACCCACCCTGCCTCCTCTGTGTGCTCACCTGAGTGATGCACACTTCCTTCCCTGTGTCCTCCGCAGGACTGGCCATTCACCATTCACAGATGTGCTTCCTTCCATCGCCTCCTCCAGCAGCCCCCCACTCAGACAAGGAGGTGGAGCAGAGATTATTTGGGGTGGGTTAGGGGAATGGGTGAGTGTGCAAAGGAGGCAGGAGGGGGAAGTATGCAACATCCACACAGGTGCTCCCTCTGAACCAAGGTTCTTGTACTTCTCTAGCCGAAATTCCAGTCAGGTTGGCAGCTCAAGGGCCATACACTACCAGCCCCCAAATGCCACACCCAGCAAAGAAGCCCCTGAAATCAGGAAGTATTGTGTTTGACTGAAGAATTCCTGAAACAATTAGGTCAACTAAGGTTAGATAAATAAAGTTTTAGGTAAAAATAAATGCTTTAAGTAATAGCACTATATAAATGGGAAAAAGATGGATTAAGTACAAAATGGTGGCAGATCAGCTGGAACAGCAACTTTGAGTTGTGTTGCTATTTTTCCTGCAGGAGATCACAACATGGGAGAGAGCTGTGTTTTTAAAAAAATAATATTGTGGGGGATCTTAGGTACTACAAAAAGTGGTACCCACAGCTTGCATGATGCCCACCCCTGATAAGAGAGAATACTTCTTGAAATGGCTAAGAAAACATTCCCATCAATTCCTATTATTTTTCTTCTGGACAGCAGAGGGGGATTTTGAGCTACCTTAAAAATTCCATCTCATTATAGGGGGAAAAAACATACCTGCAAGATGAGGGCCTCCCACTGTGTAAGATTCTTACAGCAGTCAGCGCCAAATGACTGATCAAACAGGAAGGTCATATTGCCTCTCAACAGGCACTTGAATTGGTTCTTCCTATGTGGCACTGTGTTTTGTGCACAGACTTTATTGGCAATAACTTGTTTTTAATACTGCAACCATCCTGTGGACCCGTCAGCCAATTTCATTTCTGCCTTCAGCAGACCCCTCATGATGAATCACAGTCTTACCTAACCATTTTGCATGCTTTCAGGAGATCTTTCCAACTTGCAAGAATATGGGCCATGCGGCTGAAAATGAACTTGGTTTTCTTCAAATGAGTCTTTCAGGATCAAGCACGCTTGAGAGGTTGAGTTATTTACTCCTCAGAATAATTGCTAATGATTTTCATTCTGCCTGATGTAGAAGCTACAGTTCAAAAAAGCTTATGCCAAACAAAACATGTTCATTTTTAAGGTGTATGAGAAAACTCTTTATTGCTTTTGTTGCAACAGACTAATAATGCTATACTGACTCCAAGATGAGCTGGCCGAAGAGCGAATGAGAACACACAGACCCACAGTTTGACGCAAGCAGAGGTCACCTGATGTCAGCAGAAATGCCCTTATGCACACAGAACTGATCCAACAACAGAACTGATGAACTGGCTTAAAACTTCAGCAAAAGAGCCTCTAATGTAATTTCATCAGAGAGCTCTTAATTAAGCAATGGCGTTATCTACCACAAGATGTCCAGCTGCAGGCCACCAACACAGAGAGTTTTAAACAATGGATTAGATAAAATCACAATGACTATAAGCTAAGTTCAGGACCAGAAAGGGACGTGGTGGCGCTGTGGGCTAAACCGCAGAAACCTGTGCTGCAGGGTCAGAAGACCAGCAGTCGTAAGATTGAATCCACGCAACGGAGTGAACTCCCGTCGCTTTGTCCCAGCTCCTCGCCAACCTAGCAGTTCGAAAGCATGTAAATGCGAGTAGATAAGTAGGTACCATCTCCGTGGGAAGGTAAAACGGCATTCCCTAGTCACGTTGGCCACATGACAACGGAAACTGTCTTCGGACAAGCGCTGGCTCTATGGCTTGAAAAGCGGGATGAGTGCTGCCCCCTAGAGTCGGACATGACTGGACTAAAAATGTCAAGGGGAACCTTTACCTTTACCTCTTACAGGACCAGAAGCAAAATGCCTTTGTAAATCAGAGCTCATCTGCTGCAGAGTTTTGAATTTCTGGGGAAATTCTTTTTGCTACATAGTAGAAGTACAGAAATCCACAAAGAAATATAATTGCAAGTTCCTCAGAGCCAACCACTTACTTATTAACTAGAACTTAATATCTCAGTAACTCACTCTGAGACATTTGTAGGAGGAAGATTTTTTTAAAAAATCTTTACTTACAGTTTCTTGAAATTAAAGTCTCCTGTATGCTGCTATTTTTACTGCACACATACTTAGCAACCAATCAGACAGATGAACAGTAAACAAACAATTTTCACCAACAGACTAAAGAGAGAGAAAAAGCACTCAACAGGGGGCTCTTTGAAATCAAATGCTGGAAGAAAGAATTGGTTAGTGCTGGATAGACCTCAGCCTTGAAAAATCCTTCCCAGGCACAACAAACCACAAATAGCATGTGGGCTTGTGTGGTTGGGTGGAGATGCAATGTGCCATTTGGTGTGATCTTTATATCCAAATGGCATATTTAGTCTACCTCCTTCTGCTGTTAATTTCCAATATCGTGCAGTGGCTTAATAAACAAGGCACTTCAGAATTCTGGCAAACTGAACACTTGTCCTGCTCCTTCCATGCTAAAAACAGATCAAACTAGAGCAAACCTACCTGAACGAACAAAAAAAACAAAACAAAACAAAAAAGTAGAAGCCCCTGACAAGGACTCAGCAAGATGTGGATAGGGATGCTTTGGGGACAGATTTCTTCATGCTATTGATTACATGATCTGTTCACTGGAAAAAAGGCCAAACCAGCCCATCTCCCAGTGCACCAAACAGTGGGACAAATGCCATACAATCGATCCCTCAATTGGTGAGTTGCTCAGGTAGGAAACTACTGCTACCTTCATGTCCTGCTTGTGAGCTTTTCACTAGTATTTGGTTGGTTACTTTGTAAACAGAAGGCAGGGCTAGATAGGACTGTAGACTAACAAAGCAGAATTTTTCTTATGTTTCTGTATTCAGAAGCAGTCTACCTCTGGCTCTCTCTGCAGGAAGGAAAGCTGTCGGTCCAAACAGGTCACAGACCAGGGATTCAGTCCAGGGGTTGAGTTACAATAGGGATCAAACGAACCACTAGCACAAGGCAGAAGCTCAAGATGCAGGGCAGTAGTCTGTGAGCAGCATCCAGTTCTGGTACTCTATTCCTGGGCATAGAGGTTCTTTACATGTTTTCCTTTTCCATCATCTCCAGTTGATGGGGCTCCAAGTTTGGTAAAAAAAACAAAAACAAGGTAGATTCCACAATCCTGAATTGTGCTCCCCTCCTGTTTTATAAAATAAACAAATGCCACAAATTATAGCTGCTTGTGTGAAAAAAGATCATGAATCGGAGCTAATGGATTGAGGAGAAAATCAGGAACTCCAATTACTCCTCTCCCATCAAGGAATGTTACTGTGTAGAGATTGTGTTAAATGTAGACTGTAAGGCCTTTAGGCTAGAGCCTGGTATTTGAGTGAGGAGGTGTTATGTTGCAGTGTAAAGAGCTTGGCCCAGTGATGAAGATAATATTGTAATTCTATCTTAATATTGTAGCTTTGTGAATTTGAAGGGACCATGGCACTACCTGAAACACTCAAGAAGGACATACCTCTAATCAGATCACACAGAATACAGTTTTGAAAGATAAAACACAGCAAGACTTATACATATATGTACATGTTTTTTGTTCCCTCAAAGAGTTTTTGTAAAGGAATAAGGCTGGCCAGGTTTTCCTTCGCCAGGGCAAGTTATCTCGCCTTCCAATCTACGAGGGGGTGCTGATAAGTATAGATCCTTTCCCAGAAAAAAAAAATTGAGCTAGGAAGGTGTAACTGCTACCCTATTCTACACTTTCCCCCAGGAAGTCAATGCACTTGTGACATCTGTCCTGCACCTTCTTATGTCCCTGCAAATATAATTCTTCTGACTGCGGGTGTAACCGCTCATTTGCAGCATTAGTTGCCTCCAGAACACTCCCAAATCATTGTCACTTTAGGTGTTTTTTGAGTCTGGGGAACAGATAATAGTCAAAAGGAGCCGGGTTGGGAGAATAGGGTGGATGGGGCATCACCTGAAAGCCTAAGAAGGTCAATTTTGCGATTGTTTCACCTGCAGTATATGATGAAGCGTTGTCATGTAACAGGATGACATCTTTGGAGAGCTTTCCTCAACATTTTTTCTTCATGTTTTGCCTAAACTTCGTCAATAAAGCTCAGTAATATTTTGCATTGATGGTTGAACCCTGTTGGAGGTAGTCCACCAGCAGAACTCCCTTCTTATCTCAAAAAACTGTTGCCATTTGCTTCTGCACTGACCTTTGCACTCGGAACTTCTTTGGCCTGGGGGAACCACTGTGCCTCCATTCCTTAGATTGTTCCTTTGTCTCAGGATCATAACATTAGATCCATGTCTCATCACCAGTTACCAGTTTGCCCAAGAAATCTGACTCATTTCGTGCAAAATGTTCCAAACAGCCACCGATGACTCCACACATTTCCTCTTTTGTTCAGCTGTCAAAAGTTTGGGGATCCACTTTGCTGTCAGGTTTCTCATTTCCAAGTCATCATAGATAATGGCACCAACTCTCTCATGTGATATTCTCAGATATATAGCAATACTTTTGGCTGATATTCAGCGGTCCTCCATGATCATGTCTTGGATGGCTTTCACATTTGCAGGCACAGAGACAGAAACAGGCCTTCCACTGGGTTTCTCACTTTCAACACCGAAATGGCCAGTTTTAAAATTGACAAGTTGATGTTTAACTGTTGCATATGAAGAGCCACCTGTCACCCATAGTTTGTGACATTTCATCATGGATCTGCTTTGCCCCTTTCCCTTGGAGAAACAGGAAATTGGTTATGGTCCTATGCTCTTCCACTTTTC
Source organism: Pogona vitticeps (assembly GCF_051106095.1). Taxonomy (NCBI): domain Eukaryota; kingdom Metazoa; phylum Chordata; class Lepidosauria; order Squamata; family Agamidae; genus Pogona; species Pogona vitticeps. The sequence goes on from NC_135783.1 coordinate 39,783,374, forward strand.
TAGAGGTGTCGCCATGTTCACTTTGGACTGGGAAATGAAAGGTACTGTAATTTAAAATTATAGGTAGCTGATTTTTGCACTGTTGAATATAGACATATTGGCCAATACACACTGCAGTTTATAGCTTCCTAGCTCATTTTTTTCTGGGTAAGGCTCAATACTTATCAGCACCCCCTCCTAGATTTGAGAAGCAAACAGACACAGCTGGGTTTTATCACTCCTCCCCCAGGCAAATACCAGGACCAATTTTATATAATTTGAACTCCAGCACCTGGGCAGTCATTGCACAATACCTTTTCCTGTACAAACATTATTTCCTATCACCTTGGAAGTCTCCTTTATTCATCCAACCTTGTAACCTCTTTGCAAGATAATAAATTGTTTTCCGGTCAATAGATACAACAATGTAACCATATATTTCTAGAATTGCTGTCTGTTGACCTACCCTGTTGTAAAATTCCATCCTTTCTGTGATTCCCACTCAGATAAAGTTTTGGATTCCTTTGTAACCCCATCCATTCTGCCAGTACAGTGGGGTCTCTACTTAAGAACGTCCCTACTTAAGAACAATTCCACTTAAGAACAGCTCCATTTGCTAAATTTTGCTTCTACTTGAGAACAAAAATCCAGATAAGAACAGGAAAAAAAAACTTTCCTGCTCTTTTTTTTACCTTAGGTCATCTTAGGTTAAAAAAAAGTTCTCCCCCTAGTGGTAGAGTACATATTAACCAGCTTTGCATTAGTTCCTATGGGAACTAATGCTTCAATGTACGAACGCACCTCTACATAAAAAAAAAAAACAGCCAGAACGGATTAATTGGTTTTCAGTCCATTGCTTCAAAATTAGCTTCGTCAGAAGTGCTTTTAACACTGTTCCCTGACCTAAGGGGAAAAAAAGGAAAAAAATCCCCCTCTAGTGGTAGAAGGCGGAATAGCAGCTTCCCATTAGTTTCTATGGACGGAAAAGAGCAGATACGGATTAAATGGTTTTCAATGCATTCCTATGGGAAATGCAGATTCTACATAAGAACTTTTCCACTTGAGAACCACCTTCCAATATGGATTAAGTTCTTAAGTAGAGACCCCACTGTAGGTCATGAACCACCTATTTCTCTATTTCTCCTCCCATTCCCCATTGTAACCAATGTTATGAAAGTCCTAGTATTCCTGTGCAACACACCGTTGTTCCTGCCTACACTTGGAGGCATTAACTCTCTCTTGAGTCAAGATTTATTGGCAATTAATTTTGACTTGGAAAGTCTAGGGGCTATCCTGGACTCAACAAATGTGCCCAATAGTCATTGAGTCAGGAAGGAAATGAGGATTTCTAGTTTAGAGGTGAAAAGTCTCTTTAAAAAACAAACTCTAAACCAGCGGTGGGGAACTTGTGTCCCTCCAAATGATTGGGATTTCTATTTCCCAAAACCCCATGCAGCAAGGCTAATGATAACGAATTGTGAGGCTTCCCTAAAATGTTAGGATGGCTTAGGTTTCCCTGCTTATGCTTTAAATAGTGTCAATACATAAGAGACAGATTTTGTATGTTGAATCTTCATCCATAAACAAGACAAATTATTCACTTACCACACACCAGTTCACCCATTTGCTGATGGAAGTCTTCCATATTTAATAATTACAGCAACTATTTTAGGAGTGGAGCAGAGGGTTGTGTGAGGAAATTGGATGGGCTATGATGTCATACTTCACCAGCCTGCTAGAGGTGGTGCTTATCTGCATGATAAAGAAGACTTGTTTTGCTCTGTTCCAGACTGCACCAAGGATGTACCACACTGAGCCAGTGACATCACATTTCATTCCTAATTGCCTGTCAGAAGAACTGAAAAGAGGGTCTGAGAGAAGTTACAGTTTGAGGGTGAAGTAACTGGACAAAGGACTCGAATCTGATTAGATAACACCATGTTGGGGGAACATGGATTTAATATCTAGCAAGAAGTTAGTTAGGATCTGCTTTTTGTCAAGTTAGCTATTTTTTTACATGGGTCTACCTGCAAATGATGGATTAGGCATAGAGATGCTGTGGCAGGGCCTCAGTCATGATTACTTACCTGAAAAATAGTTAGCTTTTATTATTTTATGGAGATTGTTTTCATTTAATTATCTGCACATGAATTGCATTATTTTGAAGCTTTTTTGAATTCTTTTAGTTTTTTAAAATAAGTTTAATAACCTTCTTCTAGTATTTTACCAAGGTGTGATCCTTAGGTGAGATGGGGGAAGGGATTGAGCGTCTAAAGAAGGTGTCTGCCCAAATGACTACATTTGCTATTTTTAAGTATTTTGGGTGGACTACCTGTCTGGTTGGTATACTAAGCATAAAGTGCACAACTGGGAAAGAATTTTGTCTCAGGTAAGGAGACAGGTGAAAACCTAGGTTAGAAACTTACCCATAGTTGCTAATTCATGCACATTCCAGGTCTTCACCCAGCATGTATTCAAAGGGTGGTGGAAGGCAGTAACTACTGTACAGTGGTTCCTTCACCTAGTGGAATGCCCTTAGGGGGTTGTTTGCTTGTGGAGGAACTGTGACCTGGGCTTGTGCTGTGTTGTTCAAGGACAGCAAAATGTAGGAAGCAAGGAGATGCAACTGCCATTTTCCAAGGACCATAAGGCAACTAAACATAATATGAAACATTATTGTGCAACATATTGGAAGAGTGCTTTTTGAAAGATTTGTGTTTGTGCACACTGCTAGTTGATAAGTGATCATGGACAGCAATATATGGGCTTTAGGCATAATTACAAACATATTGTATCTGTGTACATTTTTGTATTGCACCATCTGTCCCAACACATTGCTTTTCAAGGGTTTACTAGGCAGGTTTTCTCTAGTTAATTCTCAAGTCTAGTTTTTTTAAATGAGTTTTTAAAAAACTTAACTATTTATATTCAAGATATTTCGGTAAGGAAGTAGGGTCGCCTTAAGGCACCTTGCTTTCCAGTGAAACTGTGTTGTTTTTTTAATTAGTCGTTGGAAGTTAAATACAGGTTTATTTTTCAAGTCTGATTGCCTGGGCTTGTATCCCAGAGGAAATCACATTGCATGCTACAAACCACTGCCCTGGCATCCAAAAGACCTTTTCATCACTTGAACAACTACAAGAGATGGACTATAAGCAAGCAGAGGGAGGCATCACAAGCCAGCACTTAAACCATGCAGTAGTCTTCCTCCACCATTTTGTGATGTCACACACTATGCATATGTGAAGGAAAGGTGGACAAGAGTATGCCGTTTCCTCCAGATAGTAAGGACGTGGTGAACAAGGAAGGGGAGAGGGAGGTGAAGGAGCAGAGAGTTGACGAAGAAAGAGTTAAAGTGGAGGTTTGCTTGACAGAAGAAGGGAAGGGAAAGAGGAGGAGCAAAGAATTGACTGTGGGGGGAGGAGATAAAAGAGGGAACTGGAGAGCAGGATTTTTGGATTTCAATGAATAAGAAAGAGAGAGAGGAAAAGAAACACGAACATGTGAGTGAGCTTCTGAATGACTTTCCCAATTTGAAGGTGGGGGGACTGCTGCCAGACCTGATACCTGATAGAGAGGGAATGACAATCACTGAAACCTCAGAATGGACAGTGGTAGTCTTTCTGAGGGGACGAAGTCGCTGGAAGAGGGTGGTGCACCCAGATCCTACCTACAACAAGCCCCCACTGGAGGGGGACTGGGCTCGTCGCCCATGCTGTGGCACCATATGCGCAGTGAGGAGCACCCCGATGAGGACAAGGAGCAGTTTGGCCTGGCTCCCCAGTATTAAGAGGAGATGTTAATTACAATAATTCTATGAGGTTTGAAAGACAGTTGTACGATTGGAATCAAGTTTATCCCAAGGAAGTTGTTATTGACACACATATGTTAAATTTGAATAAATCTGTTAATATTTTAAATGAGTCAGCCGTTTCAATTCCCGCACCAAAATTTCTCAAGAACCCAATCACAGCATATGAAAGTCATTTTAAAAATGTAGCATTATTCTGCAAAAGGAGTGGTGCTATTTCTTATGTTACAATAGCAATGTAGTATATTTATGCCTTTGTGATTTAAAATATATTAAATATAAGCAACTAGTAACCTAGTGGAGGAATAGTAAATATTTAGTATTTAGATATTAGAAGTAACTAGTTATCTATATATCTCAATTGCTAAATGTTTGCCAACCCTCCCTCACAACATTTCTATGTTGACACAATAACTGTGTCAGAAATCCCAAACCAGCAGATTGTAGAGGAGTGTAATATATTGATTAAGAAAGTGAAATAGAAGGAAAACTCAAAACATGAAACCATCTCTGGGATGATCTAACTGGAAAGTAGTGCTATGTGGGAAAACCCAAGATAGTTCACATAAACAAATGTGCTTTGAGGATTGCTAACCAAAGTTACCACAGACTGGTGCTTAAAGCAACACTGAGATTAAAAACAAGATGATTTCAGATCTTCGCCAAAGGAAAAAAAATCTGTAGATATTTCAAGCACATTATGGAACATAAGAACAAATTTTCAAGAGCTATTTTTAGTTGGCCCATAATTTTGAAGCTATACAATCAGGCTGTTCCCCCCCCCCCTGTTCCATTGAACAACAAACCAGTTCATGAACAGATCTTCTCCTCCTCCTCCGCTTTGGACAAGTCTTCATGATGCCAGGATTCTGTCATGTCTTTCATCAGCTGCAGGGCTGGCCCTACCACTCTGAAAGGCAGAATGAGGCAGCAGATGATACAAGGATAGGGATTGGCAGCAATGTGGTGTCAGACAGATCCATCTGTATAACATAGTCTGCCCTGGAGCTCCTAAGCCAGTGGTTCTTAACGTGGGCAATAATGCCCCCCCAGAGGGCGATTTCATTTTTCAGTGGGGCGGTAGAACGAAAAGGGGTGGTGTGTGTGGGGGAGAACAGAAGGGGGCGGTAGGGGGGTGCTGGAGCGAGCCAAACCTGTGAAGGCGACTGCAGCCGCAGTGCTGGCAGTAGATCCGGTGCTGCTGCTGCCGCCAGATGATCCAGCTCTTTCTACCTGCCACGTCTCGCCTTTCTCCTTTAAGGGAGCACTGAGTGTGGATCGGGTGGAAAGAAAGGGTCTCTTGGGTCCTCATCCTCGCCCCGTGAAGCTCTGCCTCGCACCTGGGTGGAGAGGGAGACTAGATAGGTAGGTAGGTAGGTAAGATATCATCACCTCAGGGAGGGGGGTGATGATAACTTCCTCAATGGCTCAAGGGGGCGTTTCTTTCAAAAAGGTTAAGAACCACTGTCCTAAGCTATTCTTGCCCTCAAGTGTGATGCATCTTAGGTCAGCTGCCACTACAGTCAATTTCTATGCATGGCATGGGAGGAGAGTGCCATTTTGATATTTGGTCCAGGCAGCAAAAAGGCCTTGAGCCAAATTTGTTTAGCTGATATTGACCACATGAGGTTCTTCAGCATCTTATCTATGTGTAGAAGCTGAAAGGTTTGGTACTACAGTATCTGTCAGTGAGGGAAGTGCTGTGTCATGAACATTGGCAGGTACTGAAATAATGATTAACAATGAGTAGACATGTCTTTACCATGTGAATGTTATCAACAGGTTTTCTGGGGTATGATTAAGATGTATTATTCTTCTGAAAGAAGCATTTGTCATATTTTGGACTAACTTACTGTGAACTCTAGTCCTGGTTCTTCATCTTGCTATTGGTTTATGCCACAAAAACAGTCAAGAAAGCATTGCCTGTTAAATATATTTCTCATGTGTAGCTCTGTACAGCCACAACATCTTTGAATAGGTGCACTGGAATCTGGAACAATCCATTCTGGAAGAGTTGCATTTCTGCTTCATGCTCCAAACTATTCTCCTTTGGACAAAGTGCACTGAAAAAGAAGCAGCCAGTATTTGGCTTCAAGGAAGGTTTAAAAACATGCATTTCCCCCTTCGTTGCACACCTTAATGTAATGAGAGGATTTTCATGGGTCAATGAGGCAGTACCGTTGGGAGGCTGGATTCCTAGCAGGTCCTCTGTAGTTGATGGTCAAAGCTGAGACACCGGACTAAAATGCATCCATTCTCTTCAGAAATTCATGATATCTCAGCAGAAAAAAAAATTGCAGTGTTGATAGAAGTCGTAAAGCTCTTCCAAAGCAAATACCAGATGGCAAAGGGAGAGCACATTGATGGATGATCTTTGATAGGCAAATGGCAGTGACACTCAAGCTAATGTTTGTTAGTAGTGCACAGAAGGTAATGATAAACCACTGTTGAATTCTTGATATTTTAAAACTCCTATTATGAGATATTCTAAAATAAGACAAGAAACTGTGATGGAGACTGCAAGGTTAGATATCACTGAAGCTCCTGGGGAAGAATTAAATTCTGTTTTTAATGAAAACACTGGACTAAAGTCTAAAGGACATTCAGCTGCTGATGTTCACAAATGCAAGTGGAAAGTCTGAAACTGTATGATGCATGTAATTGGAATGTGGAATGTTTGAAACAAGAAATGGAATTTATAAACATCACAATACTTGGTGTGAGTGAATAAAAGTAGACTAGTGCAGGGTAATTTCAATCAAATGATTACAAAGTATTTTACTATGGAAATAATTAGCTCAGAAGATAGTGGCTCTAACAATGAGGCACAATGTAGTACAAGCAGTTATGGGGTATAATGGAACTAATATCAGTCAGACTTCATGGAAAGCCTTAATATAACCATCATTCATACCAAAGCTAGTTTTCTTCTTTCAGATAATTCCAATATTATTAAAACAAGATATTTAAAAAAGAACTAAATAAGATAATCACCAAGTTTGTTTGTCTGTTGTATTTTATTGTTCTTTTGTATTTTATTGTTTAATTTTATATTGGAAGCTGCCTAGAGTGGTCCATCGGTCCAGATAGGCGGGGTATAAATCAAATAAATCAAATAAATAATAAATAAAATAAAATTTGGGATGAGAAAAAACAAGAATAAAACTTATGGCTCTTTAGGACAATAAACAAAGAGGAGGGTTTGGCCTACCAGATTGGATGAATTATTACAGAGCAGCAGCTCTCTTCTGGGTGAAGGAATGGATTATTCTGCAAAATGGGAGACTTTTAAAAATTAAGGAGCATGATTTAAGGCTAGGCTGGCATGCCTACCTATGGCACCAAGATGACAAGCAGTGCAAAACATTTAATTTACATTTCATCAGGAGAGCTCTGTCTGGTTTGGAAAACAGTTAAGGTTTGAAATGATAGAGAAAATTTTAGGGGTTAAAATTGCTTTCACACCAGAAATTTTCTTATTGAATATATTACCAGCTACACTCGAAAAAAACACAATTTATTTGACTTATACCTGATAACTGCAGCTAGAATTGTATGTGCCAGTAAGTGGCAGACTACAAAGGTGCCGATAAAGAAGGAATTTATTGAGAAATGGATATTTTGACAGATACACTAAATGATAGACTGGATAATAATAAATGGGAACCTCTTTATACCTGGATGAAATCTACACTGGTTTAAGTAGAATAGATTAGATTAGTATTATGTTAGAGAGTATAAAACAAGATGAAATGAATGGCATATATTGTAATAAATCACTCTGGTTGCAATGGATAGAAAAGTAGAAAATTAATAATAATAATAATAATAATAATAATAATAATAATAATAATAATAATAATAATAATAATAATAATAATAATAATAATAATAATAATAATAATAATAATAATAATAATAATATAACCATCATTCAAGTCTATGCTCCAACTACAGATGCACCGTTCATAGTACAAACTCTAGCTGTTTAGGGCTTTATAGGTTAAAACCAGCACTTTAAATTGTGCCTGGAACAAGGCAGAAAACCTTTTCCATAGTGAAAACATATCATGTTGTAGCAGTGAAAGGCTCAGGAGCCTGGTTAGGGGTGTGTGTGTTGGGGGAAGGAAATATCTTGGTATCTCCACTCAATGTTTTCATTACAAGAGTATTTATAGTCTTCAATATAGTGTAAAAAAGGGCATATTAAAAGATATAAGTTGACATCCAGTTGTAAATTGCACTAGAGTAAGCCCATTTGAATCAATAAGAATTACAGAAGAGTTCACTCATCAAATGCTCCCTAATTTAATGGGCTGACTCTTGTGTGATTTACTATGCTAAGCCACAGCCTCAGTTCACCCTTTTCTTTATTAGCAGCACTGTGATATTTTTGGGAAAGGAAAAAAAAGAGGGAAATTAATTAGCTCTTTCAGGGTCTCACAGCAAATTGCTGGCATCAGTAGGAACCTAATGTTAAAGCCTTGCTGGTAGGATTTTTTTTTAAAAAAACTTGCTTTTGAATAAGAATATAATTGTGTATTGCAATTATGAAATTGCTTTCAACACTCTTGTATGCAATGCTAGCAATTTCCTTGAAAGGTAATGTTGTTTTCATCAATATGTGTGGAACCCATCCAAGACTATACAATTACTTAGGCTTGTGTGTGTCATTTTGCTGATCAAGGCACCATCTCAGTGTATCTTCATCTGTCTATCATTCTAGGAAAACTAAAGGTCATAAACAAAGAGAGAGACAGTAATCTGGATTAGCTATAAAGTGTCTTTAGCCAGGTGCACTATCTGATATTTGAAGTAGGTTAATAATTCCTGTTTATCAAAAAGTTCTAACACTCTGCCCATATGGACCTGGCTTCACTTTAAAAAAATTCCAGGAATTTCTTCTCTTTCTCTTCTTTCTGCCTTAATACCTCTGTGTACATACATGTCATCCTTCCAGCATCATTTTTGCCCTACTTCTTTCCAGAATTAGGCAAAGAATAATCTTGCATTCTCTCTTGTCTGGATCTCTGGAGGTCAGGGCCTTTTCAGTGGCTTCTCCCAGCCCATAGAACTCCCTTCCAGGGAAGCTAGGCTGACCCCCTTTTTGTTATAAACTACCATAGATCCTGGAAGGGGGAAAGGTTAATAAATAAAATAGATCTAGAAAACAAATGGAAGGGAAGCATACCAGGGCCATTTATATCTCTGCTGTTCTCCATACCCAGCAATTCAGATCACTTGATAAACATGTACAGCCTGATAACAAAAATCCTTTATCCATCATGATATGCTGACAGGGGATTGCCTCCTGCCCCCTCCCTAATTCTGCATTTCTGCTGCCAGAATCTGTGCAACAAGAAGTCTCATGAATTGTGGTGCTGGCACTCCACTGCCTATCTGGGTCCAGTCTGCACAATGGACTCAAGTGCATGCACCAAGAGTTATTCTTCCCATTCACCTTCTCACACTGCTAAGATTACTGGGATTCTGGGGTGCAAATATTGTGCAAGGATGCCTTCAGAACCAAGCTCTGGTGTCATCTCTGGATCGAGATGGATGATCAAGCTTTAAACTCCCCCAGTCTTTTGCTTTTCTATTCAACTAGAAAACAAAACATCAAAATGTTGTGGCATCTTAAAAACGTTTATATTTTCATGTGAGCTCTTGTGGGTTTAGTCCACTTTCTCAGATACCCTTATTGTTGCACATCCTGAGATTTGTCTTCTCATCTGGAGAAGCAAATTGGGGGGGGGGGTGTCAGAAAGAGCACTACTCCCTGATGCTCTTGAGACCTGTCCCCTTGTTTCTGCTCTAGACCACATATAAATTGCCCCACTAGTTTTTTCTCTAGAAAAAGTATGATGCATTCACTGAACCCTAATTGAGAAACCAGCTGGAAGAAACAGTTTAGGATGTAGACTGCCATGGAGATGAAACCACAGGAATAAAACAAAGGTGATTGACTGAATGTATTCTAGCAAAAAGGCTTTCCCAGTGACCACCCCCACTATCTGGAATTGGCTAGCCTGTTGTTCTTTTGCAGGTGGAGATGTTAAGAAGAGAAATTCTGTATGTACAGAGTGTTAATAAAAATAAGGGGAGTATAATAAAAATAGGACTCAAAATGAAAATGCTTTTAAATTGAGGCTTGAACAATAGTTCACTTTAGTCTTTGCAAAACATTTGGCAAGCTTTCAGCCAAGCAAGCTCATGGTACCATGACAATCATGACAGTTGAACTGGTTATGTTGCCTTGTGTAAATATGGAGGTGATGTTTGCAAGTCTTATAGCTTGCACTCTTTACAGTTCCAGTACTCTGGAGATACAACATTCTGGCATTCCAGGACCTTAGATTTACAATATCTTGGAGCTGCAGATGCTTCATGCTACAGGCCTTTTTCCCTGCAGGCACTGCAGCAATTTTACTCATAACAATAACTTTATAATCATAGTGGCAGCTTGCAATATATTAAGTTACAGGTTCCTGGACTTATAAACTCTGCAGGAACAATTGTGGTTCCTATTGAAAAAAATTCTTGGTACTCAAGACCCCTAAACCTCCAAGTCCTGCAGAAAGGAATATTTAAAATTAATAAATAAAAAATAAAGATATAAATGCCAAAAAAGATAGCTAGAGAAAGGAGCAAATAATGCCAGGAGAGCACCATTAGAGGAGAGAAAACTCTCTGTGTAATTTTTTTCCTATATACTGATATGATTTTATAACTGCTTGTGTTTTAGTTTAGTTCATTAACTACATTGTCAGTTAAAATATTTTCATAGATGCAACTTAATTGTGAGATAATTTTTAGAGAATATGCCTCTGTAATACTTTTTATTTTGTAAGACTCTATATACAGTCTTATTATTTCATTCTCAAGCTCCCTATTAATTTTTGTAAGAGTATTTTTTCAGTTTTGTTAATTATGTTTTTCATTTAGTTAATTAAGTTTTCATAGTCTTATAACATACTCCTATAACATTGTATTAGGGTTTTATCATTTTTAGATATTCAGTTGACAATAGTATAACACATTTATATCTGTTTGCATATGCCTATTCAATAAAAATAATTTTAAAAAGGTAGAGATGTTCTTGGACATTCAGTTTGTCTGTCTTACTTGGGGCAAATAAGTTAAAGGATATCCAGAAGAAGGGGAAATGATAAAATATTTCTTTGGGTCATTCTGGAGTTAATCCTTCGGGCATAAACGCCAGCTATGATGAACACAGGCTTCTGGATTTTCCCTGTAGGCCTATAAGTCCTATAGGGCTCTTAGGGAGAGGTTTAGGCATCAATTTATTGGACCTGACAGGGGAAGACTATTTTATTTAAGCAGGTGTTGGCAGTTGATTGGGTTCGGTGTTGTACTTCAATGAAGCATTTTGTTTATTTTTATTGTATTGTTCTACTAGTTGACTTTGCTTAAGGAGTGAATTGCATTTTTGTTACTCTAATATTACAGTGAGCCACCTGAAGTCCCACTTTAGGAATCAAAAGTGGATTAGTAAACCAGATAAACCTTTCTCAGCCTTACCCGGAGATGCCAAGAACAAAATGTGGAGATGGCCACAGAGGTACAACCCTTCTGCCTTCTGCTAGTCATGACAGTAGAGTAGGTGTTTTACCACAATTCTTCCAATGTTAAAATGGAACTCTCACCTCAGCTGCTGAAGAGCGGTATATGTGTGCCCTTTGGAACAGTATGTTTATCCAGTAATAAAAAAGTAGTAAATCTGTGTAGGCTACAACAGTGGGAAAACCAAAACAGTGGAAAAAGGAATTAACACAACATTTCAAATATATATATATATATATATATATATAAACAAATAAATGCTACAAAAATCCAATTCAAATAGGTTTTTCTTTTCTTTTTTAAAGACACTACTCAGATTTATATTAGGAACTTTATTATGGTTCAGCATCATCTTTTAAAATAATTTCTGTAATCAAAGTAAGAGTATAGCCCATTTTTATTACATATTACAATCCTTATCTGCCAGCATGCAGAAGGTAAAATACAATCACACGGGTAAATATTCACTTTTTTGTAAAGCAGAAGAGAGAGAAAACTGAATGATAAAATATGGTTTTGCTTTATAAGAAAGCTACCTTCATTGACAGATTTAACAGGAGTTTTATTCAGTGAAATCCAGATTGTCTCAATTTAAACTTAAATGATGAACACTGGCTAGGAAGAGTTTGTAGCTGGAACAGAATATAAAAATCAGAATGTGAAGTGATGTGGCTTCATCAGCCATTAATTATGAGTGAGGAATCTCGAAGGAAAAATTGAACTTACATTTTTAATAGCATTTCCAAAACAACCACAACTCCTAGAGCCCTTAATATCAACAAACCACAGTTCAGTCCATTGAGGTGTGCAGAGCTGGGAAATCCTGGTGCAATTAGACAGGGAAACAGCTCACATTTTGGATCACTTGTGGCATGGTTCAATGTAAACTATTTCCTGTGATCACATGGCACATAGGAAATTGAGGACCTCCTCCCCCAGACCTTGATCTGTACTCAAGCTGGACCTTTTTGTAGAGCAGCAGAGCTACTGTTTATGGAGTGACGCTGGAGCAATGGGAGGGCTGCTTTAAGGGAGGTCACTCCCAGCAAAGAAACCTTTTTTCAGTGTGATCAACCAAAATCCCTTCTCATTTTCTGATTGTACCATTTGTTTCTTAAAGTTCTTAGGGTTCCCTGAAGCAGGGGATTGGCTTCTTCAGAGCATATTCTGAAGTTCACCACAAGGATTATTAAACTTTTTCTAACAAAACTGAAAGGAAGACCAATATTCTTATTTCCATACTGCAGATGGGGAGCTGAGTCCCAGCTTATGGGAAACAGCAGCGTGCTGAAAAGGATCTTCAGAGTTTACACATGACATGAGATTTGAGGTGGCTACCTTCTTGACCAAACTTCATTTTATCTGCCAGTGTATACTGCAACATGTAGGCACAACTTCTACTACAGAATGATCAAGGTGCCACCTGATGCAGAATCATTTCCCACCAGGATTAATTCCGTTAACAAGCTCTCTGGAGGGAAATGATCACATTTTCCTAAGCACCCAATAGGGGATTTTTCAGGGTTTGGGACTCGAGTTGCAGGATGCTGTCAAGTCATACTTAAGTTGCAACAGTCACTCAACTCAGACTTTACTCAGGATGTTTTTTTCAATGACTCAGACTTGACTCACGACTTGGAACCAACCCCTCCCCTTTTTTGGGGGGGGAGGAGCTTGTTTTTAATAGGGACTTGGGTTTGGAGTTCGGGACTTGGTACTAAAGAGGCGGACTTGACCTTGTAGCTTCTATTTTATATTATCTGTTGTTAGCCGCCCAGAGTAGTCAGTTGACTAGGTGGGCGGGGTATAAATTCAATAAATAAATAAATAAATAAATAAATAAATAAATAAATAAATAAATAAATAAATAAATAAATAAATAAATAAATAATTTGAGACTTGCTACTAAAGACTCAGACTTGGACCCAAAAACTTGCCAACATCCCTGGAAATTTGTGAATGCAGAAATGTGGAGTAACTACAACAGCTGTGAAATGCTGAAGGCAAGTGTGAGGATTTCATGCCCCCTGGCCCACACAAAATTGTTCTGGAATCCCTTTGGAAGGACACTGGGATGTACGTATGAATAGTCCACTCTTCTGATATGTTGCCAATGAGCTTCACATAAAGTAAAAGTCTGCTGAGATAACGACTTATCTACATGTTCTTTCTTCTTTTCTCTTCCCCTCTGCCTGAACAATTTGAATGTATGCTGCAAGAGCCTTTGGTTCCACACACATTTTATTTCATGATGATAATTAAAAAAAACCCACTACTCTGTTGTCATGCAAATGCAAGGATTCTCCCTGTACTAGAACCCAGCCCCCTGCAAGGAAAGTTCAGATAACTGGACAAAAAAGTGGTTGTTGAATGGAAGGCTTATCACTGAAAGTTGTCCATGGTGGAGTGATATTTAGCAAAACATTAACAAAACTAAATGCCATTGGACCTGAGGTAGAATTTGGCTGTAGAAATGCTTCATTCTGGTCAAGAAAAAAAGCAAGACATTAGACCATGGAACATCCATCCAAATCAGTGGCTCCCAAACAATGCTCAGAACTCTTTGTCATTGACCATACTGGCTAGATCTTTTGAGAGTTGAGTTACAACAACAACTATGTCCCCATTTAAATGCTTTAGGCAAGGACTCTGATCATTCCTGACTGTTGGCTGCAGCTAATGGAACTTGAGATCCAAAGCCTTTGGGGTACCACAAACTTATCTCTGCATTAAAGTACTGCTACTACAACAAACAAACTAGTTATAGGGGATGTGTTACAATCCTTGGTTTCTTTCCAGGATACTATGACTTACAGTGGACCCTCGACATACAGACGGCTCGACTTACAGACTTTTTGAGTTACAGACTTCTCTGGCCACCAAATTAAGTTCGACTTGCAGCCTGAGAATCGACCTACAGACCAGAAAAAAACCAAAATGGAACAAAAATGGAACAAAAACGGCTGGTTATGGGACTAATCGGTTTTCAATGCATTGTAGGTCAATGGAGACTCGACCTACAGACTTTTCGACCTGCAGCCACCGTTCCAATACGGATTAATTCCGTAAGTAGAGGGTCCACTGTAGTTCATACATAGTCTTACCAATGGTATGCCAGAGAGGAATGAATAACATTGTATTTCTAACACTCAATGCGATGCAGTCATACATGCTGGAAGGAGCCAATCAGTCTATGCATTTCCGTGGATGACAGAATCACTTGCATCTATAGCAGTGCTATGTCACAGAAACAGAGGCTGGGCATGACCCGGATCTCTGATTCTTAATGAGCAATCCATCTACTAGGTTACAGCAGCTGAAATCCTGTTGTTTAGTGTAGTAAGTCAGAACTAGAGTAGACCCACTGAATTAGTAGAGATTAGATGGGTCAACTCCTCCATAAACTCCACTGATTCAATGGGCCTATTTTAGATGAGACTTATTACGCTAAACAACAGAACATCAGCCAATATGTAGTAAAGACACCAATACCATTACGACCAATGAGCTGGCAAAACCAATTGGATGACATTTTAACTGTCATGGCTCCGTCTTATGTAATCGCAGGACTGAAGTCCATAGAATTTTCTGACATAAATCAAGAAGGGTGCTTTAAAGTTCTCTAGCAGAGAATGCAATGTGTTGCATGGAGCTGTGACAATTAAAGTTGGCTGCAGCTAATGGGACTTGAGAGTAGTGTAGTGTAGATACTGTGTAGTATAGATACTCTGCTGAGGTGGGGAGTTTCAGATTATGGTCTGTTTCATGTGGACTGAAAAGCTGCTGCAAAGAGAGACTGAAAGAGAGAAATAGAGAGAGTGTGTTATACAATTTTGCAGTATGTTAAACTGCACCAATATTTGGCCTTGGCCTCTCCCACTACTAACTCTGTGTTCCAACCAGTTTTTCTTGTGGCTCAACAGCTTTTCAGAAGACTAAGGCTTTGATACATATTTTGCCAAGTCGATGCTACTAGTATTGTGTATGTGTCATAACTGGCAAAGGAGTGGAAGATAAGGCATCAGAAACAAGTTATCAGTAACAACGGGCAGTACTGCGAAGGATTACAGAGAGGCAGAACACATTTCTGAAACTAGCCCTTTGCTCCTGTTGTGGGAAGACTGCAACATGCACTAGATTAAGGAGACTTTCTTTCTTTACTACCATTAATGTGTTAATGCTACAATTACATATATATGTGTATTTGCAGGTATGTATTGTCCAACACTGTGCCTCCATTTCTAGCCATGTTTAAAGCCTACCTTGGATTACGGAACTTGCAGGTATGCATTCAATGTCAGCTTCATGTGTAGATATTATTAAATTATGTAATGTTTAACTCTATGCTCTGAAAACTATTGTTTGCTGATTTTTGCTCATCAGCATGCTGTAAACTTCACAGGAGAAGGCAAAGATATTAGTCAGATAATAGCCCTTGAAATGGTTTATTGCCTCCGCTCTGCAAATCTTTGTACCACCAAAATATGTAGCAGATTATTATTATTTTTTGCTTTCCCGTCCCCACTTTGGGCAATTCACACTCTGTTTTGGGTTCTCAGCTCACATATACAGGATCATGAAGTTCTTTCTTACTTTCTTTTGAGGGAAAGATCCTTGAATGGCTTGTCTCTCATTTAAATCACCACTGTCTCACAGATTATAATAAATATCGAATCTAACAGTGCTACAATGTTCCTTTATTCAGAAGACCTTGGGGTGGGGAATCTGTAGTTCCGCAAATGTTGTTGAATTGCAACTCTCATCACCTGGAGTCTAACCAGTGTGGCTACCAGCCAGTTTTGATGGGAGTTGCTGTCCAGGAACATCTGGGAAGCCACAGACACTGCATTTCTGGTTTTGACTTCTTGCTCTGCCAGCTGTGGAGAGCAAGGCTCAACTAAAGTTATTAGAAAGAATTTTTCTCTTTGATCAGTTTTGAACATAGGCATCACCACAGACTGACTAAAAATGTCTGATGGCCAATAGCGGTCTTCACTATGTCTTGAAAGTGGGGCTTAGGGAGCAGTTAGTTGTGGTTTCAGAGGCGACCATCTCAACTCACAGTTTCAGGGTGAGAAGCCCCCTCTCTGCATGGAAAATGAGTCATCAATCCCTGAAACTGTTATACATGGTTCCTGTGGGCCTAAGAGTACCATCCTTTGAGGCTCCTTTCTATGGTCTTTGTGCCAAGAATCCATCCTGCATCCCAAAAATTAAATCCTGGACATTTAATGTTACCTTCATACAATCCTTTATATTCTAAACAAATTTGCTGCAGTTTAGTTCGTCTGAGGGATTTTCCTGCCTTTAAAATTGTATGAAAAATGGCAAAGAGAATATATCCATCCTCTTCTGCAGTTACTCAACAGTGCCTCTCACTGGATCCTAGTTAATTAGTATTGTCTTTATGTTCACGCCATGGTGACGTAATCTTTCCCCTGATGATATCCAAAACAGAAACTGCAATTTCAGAAATGAAAGGAATACCAGCAAAGTCTTTCCCCTTCATATTCAAATTGGTGACGTCTCCGAGGCTGGAGACCAGTCCCAGCAACCTCCCTGTCGTTCCATCAATCTGACACATACAGAATGGGACACAGCTTCTGTTTCTCACCTTATTTGACTCTTGACTGCATTTAAGCAACTTAAATCAATTTAGATTTTACCATTTCACAGGGTAAAATTGATTTATATGTCCTGCAAAGCAAGTCCCCCTCCCCAGCTGTCTGGCAGGGGCTTTTAAAAATACTTCACTCCTAAAATCAATTACATTTGATGCAGTTTTGTGGATGTGAACACGGCTGTCGTTTTAATTTGTGCTTATGTGGATTTTGGGTGGCACTGCATCACTTCCTCAATACATTCCACATTATAACCACCTACCCTATTCTCTCCATTCGGCTGATGAAGGAGCTGGCGGAGCAGCAGAAGACCAGTGGTGCAGAGTGAGCATACCTGAATATGGAGGACAGTTCACACAACAGGAGCATCGCCCAAAAAAGCCTCCCAACCCATTCTCTCTCTTTTTTTTTAATCATTAACCAGCTGGGGTCACCTCTCCAGTGTTTTCCCCCGTGGTTTCAAGTGATTATTATGACACCAGAAGGTACCTCCTAGACACTCAATTTATCAATGCTTTTTAAAAAAAGAAAAGAAAATCAAAATCTTTAAGAACAATGTGTTCCTAAAACAGAAAGGAAATTATTCCGTTTCAGCAGTGTAGATGCAAAAACCAGTTTAGATCACCAAAAATAAATTCATTTCCATTTGTTGCATGTGGACACAGCCACATGTTTAAATACCATGTGACCTGAACCGGATTTTTAAAAAGTATGAACAGAAATTGGTCCATATTGCCTGTATGACTCCAACCTCTGAAGACTGATTTAAAGCTGTGGCTGGCGATGGCTAGGAATGTTCAACAAGACTCGCTATAAGAATTTTCTGCAAAACTCTCTTAACAGTAATCACTCCCATTAGCCCTTCAACTAGCAGAGAAGAAAAACAACTCTGAATTATGAGGATAGACTGCAGATTTAGCAGCTGGTGTAGTTTAGGGGATTCTTCATAAGTGTTGTCTGCTGTGGTTGTGACAGTCTCTGGAACAATCCCATTCAACTAGAGCAATGCCTTTTAGAAAACAGAACACTTGGCCACCCTAACAGGGGAACATCTCACTGACTCCAGAAGGTCACATTCTATTCTTTTAGATGCACAAGAGTGCTGTAAACAAGTGCAGAGGTAAGTAGAGGAAGAACACTAGGATAGTGTCCTTGACATGCCTTGTATATTCCAGATGATCAGTAACTGAATCTGCAGAGATAGTGTCAACTGGAAGATACTAGTGGGATAGGACTGCTGATAGGCATTGCTTAGCTAAGCTATGCAAGTGGCCAGAAGAATAAACTGGGATGAGAACAAAGAGAGAGCAGCAGCGTGACTACAGGCAGACACAGCAATTAATTCAACACTTTGCTTGCGAAGTAGACTGTCATTATTGTTTCATGCCGTCAAGTCACCTCTGACTTATTGCAATCTATGAATGAGTGATCCCCAAAATGTTCTGTTCTCAGCAGCCCTGCTCAGCTCTTGTAAACTCAAAGCTGTGGTTCTTTGATGGTCAATCCATCTCATATCTGGCCTTCCTCTTTTCCTGCCAACCTCAACTTTTTCCAGCAAAGACTGGCATAAGCTCATAGAATATTTGAGCTGGAAAGCACTTCAAGGCCATCAAGTCTTACTCCCTGCTGAAGCAGGAAGATATATTCAGTATTCATTTCATGTATTCTCTGACATGATCTCCTCCTTTAAGAGGAGGAGACAAACATGTGGCCCTCCCACCTTTCCTCCAGTGATGTACACCAGTGGTTCTTAACCTTTGTTACTCAGGCGTTTTTGAACTGCAACTCCCAGAAACCCCAGCCAGCAGAGCTGATGGTGAAGGCTTCTGGGAGTTGCAGTCCAAAAACATCTGAGTAACAAAGGTTAAGAACCAGTGATATACACCAAGATGATGTACATGGTTGTTCTTCCTGCTTTATACTCATAACAATAAAAGAAAGAAAAACGTGAGTGGCTTAAGATCACCCACTTAAAATCATGACTCATTGGGGACTTGAACCTCAACTTCCCACATGGGAGTCCAAGATTCTACATGTGACACCACACAAAGCCTCTTCAGCTTCCACCAACTCCTATGAACCCTAGCCATCATAGCCAATGCAAAGGGAACTGCAGTCTGACAACATCTGGCGGAGGGGGGAGGAACTCACACACTGTCCATCACTTCTCTAAGGCACTGCACCTCATTTTAGAGTTACCACTGCTGCCTGTGTGATCCAGTTTTCTGATTACACTCCATCTTTCATCGCTTCCTGGAAAGTGTGGAAATTCATTTTCCTCCATTCATCCTTGTAGTGACAAGAAAATGTAGATCGCTGAGTACTAGGCAGTGGTTAAGTGCTTATTATGACAGTTCCCAAAGCTAGTTCTCTTTCCCCACAAAAAGAGCCCAAAGATGCAGGCCACTGTTGGATTAATACCAACATGTGATTTTTAGCACTTTTTTTCCTCCCCACCAGGATGCACAGCTTTTGTAAAGCTAATAGCCCTTAATTGATTGCCCGGGATCAAACCACCTACAACTGTTTTATACTACAAGGACAGCATAAATCAATGGTTTTGGGAAAACCCGTTTCTTCCCCAGCTACTATTTGAATTGTAGCTAAGCTTAGGATAGCTACTAAGGAGTGTGGCAAATGGTGTTATTGTCTCTGCTGATCACAAGTAATCACTACATCTACTGATTCTTGAGTTGGATCGTGCACTGGAGAAAGACAGGCTATAAATGAAATAAATAAAATACCAGCAAACAAGGCAGCCTCTTTTCAATTCTGAAACTAAGACCCCATGAAGGGAGGGGAACTCAGAGTGGGGACAATGATTTCCATTTTTTTTCAGCTGTCAGAAGGAGAGGAAACACCCTTTCCAATGCACACAGCTTTAAAAAGCAATCTAAGCAGTGTTGATGTCCAGGAGACAGGGCCTTTCAAACCTTCCAAAAGAACCATTCCAGCCAGTGGTTACTTAAGAGGCCCAACCCTTTAAAGAAATGACACAGCAGAAATCTGCAGCCAAAGGGGTTCCTTGCAGTACCCAGGGCTGTGGCATTAAAAAAAAATGAAAAGAACAGATCAAGAGTGCTGGTACATTATGTGGCAGTTGAACCCTACCCCATGCTACAATGATAGCACAGTGATCTGATAGAAGCCCGAGGCTGCAGTCTTGCACATCATGCTGTCTGCATCTCAGTTGGGAGATAAGCAGGCAAACTATGAGCAGAATTGGAATTCAAGTCCATACAAATGCCCACCGGATAGATTGCCCTTTAAAAAAGAAAACCTGGATAGTTTTCTGCTACATGGATTTCCATGGGCAACATGTAGATCAGAAACCTTTTAATGTTTCACATGCATGAAACAAAACGGGTAAGGGTCCCCACCCTTTTGAAAGTGCTGTGCTTGCAATCCATAATACATACATATATTTTTAATATATATTTAACAATCACAGTTAATAAAATATGTTAACAGTTAGGATTTTCAATGACACCGGAGGCAGGGGAGGGGGGGAATTGCCCAGATTTCATTAAAAACACAGTTGCAGGTGGGTAGTAAATTCTCACAAGGCATCACTCTTTGTTTAACTTACTGGAGAGTAGTCCCACCAAGAACTAGCAAGATTATACTTGGGTTTTGGTTTGCAGCCTGAAGCACCCCTGAAAATCCCATTTAACAAGTTACATTTGAATTTGATGTTTAAAAAAGCAAATAAAAGATTACGGAGAAACATTTACCATATTTTTAGTCGATGGCATTTTGCTCAACCCAGGTAAGGGTTTTAATGCCTGAGGTATCGGTAGCTCCTGGATGCTTTTAGGGAAATGGGAGGGGGGCAGAGTCCGGAGGATGGTTTGCATAGCTTGAAGGTATAAAGATGGAGGCACCTTCCCCACCAGGCTGTTGAACTTGTCCTCTCCGAGCAGAAGCGTCCAGTGCTCGGGATGCTTCTGTAGCACTTTCTGCATCTTGAACCGTGGGTTAGGCATGAACAGCAAGAGGTAATCGAGGCAGAGCTTTTTCGATGCCACGTTGACTTTGGAATCCCACATCTGCTCCAGGATGACATCCAGTGGGGTGAGCCCTTTGCTGTCTTCGATCAGAGGAGAGGCCCCATTGCCTAGGAGGATGAGGACAGTCTCTGACCTCAGAAGCTCGCAGGCGAGATGCAGTGGAGTCTTCCCATCTTCTAAGTGAAAACAGCCAGTCCTGTTGATGTAAGAGTTCAGGCTGGGCAGCTTGTGTGCGATGCTGATGATCAGCCCCAATATGTCTCTCCT
The DNA here is from genome assembly GCF_051106095.1 of Pogona vitticeps. NCBI lineage: Eukaryota > Metazoa > Chordata > Lepidosauria > Squamata > Agamidae > Pogona > Pogona vitticeps. Next base: position 39,804,646 of record NC_135783.1, read on the forward strand.
GTCATAGGTGACGGCCATGGCCAAGTGAGGAGCCGAAGATGGACAATAGCAGAAATGATCTCCGGGGACTTTGAGAGCCTCCTCCGGAAAATGAGACAGCAGATACTGGGCATACGGTAGGTGATTGTGCACCACAGCATATAGCAGTGCTTCTGAAGGTGAATACGTCCTCTGGCTGGCATCTTCTTCCCAATAAAAATACTCCATAGTCCTCATGTCCTCCAGCATCCACACAGGCTTGTGATCCCGGACAGCCTGGTAGAACATATAAGATAGGAACTTGCAGTGCCGGCTCTGGGCATCCTGTAAACTGGCCTGGTTGCTGCTGGCCATGTCTCAAAGACCGATCAACGAGGGAGCCTTGTGTGCAGAATGGAGTCTTTCCTGCAGCAGATGCAGGCGGAGATTCCGTTGGAACGCTGATTCCTAAAAGCTGCTGCAACCTTCAGACCGTCTTTGCACACAGCAGCCTGGACTGCACTCGCCAGAAAGCATCGCTCTCCTCTCTGACAGGCTGTTCATCTCTACCCATTCATTGTTTTCCCTTTCGCACTGCGTTGGCTTTGTTGAGGTAAGCACAACCCCACCAGCTCGGTTAACTATTGCCAGACAAGCCGGCAGCAGTAAATGTAATCACTTCTGTGCAGGGTATGTAGGTGCCTGGAATACTGATAAGCTCTGATTTTTCATAAGTGAAGAGAGAGCTATCTAGAGGGGACTATAATTAGCTTTGCAAGACAAGCAATTCCATGCCTGCTGCCTGGATCCAATCAGATAGACATTTTGCTATGATAAATATTATGATAGAGCCTCATGGCTTGGCCATGCATCTTAATGTTTCAGTGCTCCCAGTATGGTAGGGAAATGTGCATGATGCTGTCCCTCAGTGACAGTCCAATGTATGGAAACATAAGCTCTGTTCTTCACCTGACAGATGACTGCCTCACAGAATCAAATGATCATGAGGGGATGTGTATTCCCCACCATTAACTGCTTAATCTAACAGTGGGAGTTCCTCAGAAGTATGTGCCTGAGGAATCATAGTAGTAACTAAACCTGGGTTTTCCTTCAAGGACCAACTGCTGGATAGTTCAGTGGTTTAGCCAGCCAGATGTTGGGAGGTCGATTCCTGTGCCTCCTTGACAGGAGTTGGACTCAATGATCCATAGGATCCCTTCCAGGTCTGCAGATTTAAGATTATTTTGTTGTTAAGCAAAACATACTAAATGGATCATACATAGTGGGGGAAATCCCATGCTATGACAAACAGGGAAGCACTTACGTAAAATTCATTCATTTATTCAGGCATCATCTAATTTGCCCTTTGATTCCAAGATGTCGGACCACAGCCATGGGTCTGAGACAACTCTAGTAAGCTCTATAAAAGTGGGTAGGGAGATAGTTTAAAACAAATCATTCTGTTACTGGGATGGCACAGTTTTATGAGGAATATACCATTTACCCTTCCTGTTGTTTGATCTATTCACATTTGACTCCCTAATACCCAAGATTCTCTTCTTCTTCTTCTTCTTCTTCTTCTTCTTCTTCTTCTTCTTCTTCTTCTTCTTCTTCTTCTTCTTCTTCTTCTTCTTCTTCTACTACTACTACTACTACTACTACTACTACTACTACTACTACTACTACTACTACTACTGGTCCAGAATCCTGTATGATATACCAATAACTCAGTGGTTTAGGCTTCTGGCTAAGGAGCCAGAGGTTGGGAGTTTGATTCCCTACTGTGCTTCCTTGACAGGGTCTGGATTCGATGACCTATAGGGTCCCTTCCAGCTCTGCAGTTCTAAGATGATGATGATGATGATGATGATGAGTAGCAGCAGCAGCAACAATGGTAGTAGCAGTACTACTACCAACCCTGAGGGTGTTAGGTGGGAATGTTTTTCACTATTTGTTCTAGGAAATATACTGTACAGTGTTCAGATAATTAGATAAAGAGTGTTATTTTGCTATGTTAGTGTGCAAAGGGAATTACCATTGTTATGTTTTTATGTAACTGCTTATGATTGTTGAAATGTTTAGAGCTATTATTGTGGATGTTTTTATAACAGTTCAATCCTTCAAAACAACCTCCAGTTTATTAACATTCAGGATGTGCTTTTTAATGTAAAGCTTGACATCTTTTTCCCTGTTAACAGACATGATATTTCATAGCAATCCTGGGACATTTCCTAATGTTTTGAATTGTGGATACAGAAACACAATATCGCATATTCATAAACTGTGTGTGGGTTTTTTTTTAAGGATTGAGTTCCCTGAATTTTTAAAAACAGAAGGTTACATATCCATGCATGACACACATATTCCAAGCAGCAGCTTCCCTTACATACAAGTACTCAGTGCTTGAACTTCCCAGGAGACGAACACATGTTTTGTAATGTGGTTATTGGGTGGTGTCTGTTTGCAAACCAAGAACAGCTGGGATATATATTAAAGGACTATTTTGGACTTAAGCTCTCTAGTTTTTCACATCAAACAAGTAAAACAAACATAATCTTCAACAATTCCTAATTTGATTGGGCTAGATCTGTCAGTGAGCTGCATTTCACAAAAGCTGAAATCAAATAAAATGCTTAGCTGTTCAGGTGCCACAAAACTGTGTGTGGGTGTGGATGTGTGTTTACATCTTAGACACAAATCTAATTTTCATTTTTTTTTTTTTAGACCAGAGTGTAGATGTTTAGAATAAAATGATTTTTCCCCTTGAACACAGATTCTGGAAACTTGAAGTCTGCCTGACTTTGCCTTCAGCAAATGAAATCAGCAGTGCACATGAAACTTGTTTTCTGTTCCACCATTTTTGTAGGGGATAGGATTTGCATTAGCAATCATCCTTAACATCATCAGGTCCTTTCACGAGGGAATGAAAGCACTGTAGTTTTTGATGGCTCAACATCAGATCCCTTTGACATCCGAAGCAGAGTGAAACAGGGCTGTGTCCTTGCACTAACCCTTTTTGGGATCTTTTTTGCTGTCATGCTGAAGCACGCCTTTGGAATTGCAACAGAAGGTGTCTATCTCCGGACTAGATCAGATAGAAAACTCTTTAATCTCTCTAGATTGAGAGCGAAGACCAAAGTCCAACTGAAATGCAGGACTTCCTCTTCGCTGATGATGTAGCCATTGTTGTCCACTCTGCTGAAGACCTCCAACAACTCATGAATCGTTTTAACAAGGCCTGCCAAGACTTTGGACTAACAATCAGCCTGAAGAAAACACAAGTCATGGGCCAGGGCATGGACTCACCTCCCTCTATTACCATCTCCATGCAAGAAATGGAGGTTGTTCATGAATTTGTGTACCTTGGCTCAATGATCTCTGACACTCTCTCTAGATGTCGAGCTGGATAAACGCATTGGCAAAGCAGCTACCATGTTCTCTAGATTCACAAAGAGAGTATGGCTTAATAAGAAGCTGATGACATATACCAAAATCCAGGTCTACACAGCCTCTGTCCTGAGCACACTCCTGTACTGCCGTGAGTCCTGGACCCTTTGTGCACGACAGGAGAGGAAGCTGAATACCTTCCTTATACGTTGCCTCTGACGCATGTTTGGTATCACCTGGCAGGACAAAGTTCCAAATAGAGTAGTCCTAGATCAAGCTGGAATTTTTAGCATGTGTACATTACTGAAACAGTGACATCTACGTTGGCTTGGGCATGTTGTGAGAATGGTCGGATTCCAAAAGATCTCCTGTATGGAGAATTAGTGCAGGGAAATCGCCCCAGAGGGAGACCACAGCTGCTATAGAAGGATATCTGCAAGCAGGATCTGAAGGCCTTAGGAATGGACCTCAGCAGATGGGAAACCCTGACATCTGAGAGCACGTTACCATACTCTTTCGAGACTGAAGGATGCCTAACTAAGGATTTGCATTACTTTTAGCATCAAAAGCCACAGTGAGTGTTGTGGCATCTTAAAGGCTAAAACATGTGTTGATCTTTCCTAGTGTGTAGTTCACTTCAAGGCACTAAGTAAGTATTATGCAAGGGCACACACCTAAGCAGAGGGTAGCCATACCAGTGTGCTGCATTAAAAACAGGCAAGAGTCTTGCAGTAACTTGAAGATGACTGTTTCATTTAGAACTCACTTTCCTGGAATGCAGCCCCTTTCCTTGCATGTACCTGATTAAATGGCCCACTCAGCGAAACCATTGCTGATTCAATTCTTTTTAAAACCTCTGGTTTATGAATGTGGGATATTCTGCATCTGTACACACTATTCAAAAATCCAGGAAATGGCCCAGTATTGCTGCACAATATCATGCCACGTTGTCAGAGGGAAAAAGGATGCCAAACTTTACTTAGCAAAGGGCAGCCTGAATGTTGACAATATCAATGGCAGGTGTCGATGGTCTACATGATACCCTCTTCTGTTCACTATCATTCACAAAGTGACACCATGCAAGGGAAAATCCCAGAAGCTGACTCCTTTTTTTCATCAGTTCACCACTTCTCACCCAAACACTAAGCAATTGTCAGGCCTGTTTTTCAACAAGTGAGCAGAAGAGGGTATCTGTTTGCATACAAAATAATCAGAATTAAAAATATGCATGACAGTTATATTGGGAAATGGCTGTTTATAATTGACTCTTGAAAGTGCCCAGCGTAGGGGCTGCACGAATCGCCAGAGGAAGGTTATTCCAGAGGCGAGGAGCCACCGCCAAGAAGGCCCGGTTTCGTATCCTTTCCTTCCGGGCCTCCCGCGGCGTCAGGCTCCTCAGCCTCACCTCCTGGCTCGTGCGGGTGATCCGAGTAGATCTAGGTGGGAGTAGGCGTTCCGCCAAGTATCGAGGTCCTAAACCGTTTAGGGCCTTATATGTAAGTATTAACACTTTGAAGTCAATGCGGAAACGGATGGGCAGCCAGTGCAGCATGGCCAGAGTAGGAGAGATCTGTTGGTATTTCCTCACTCCAGTGAGGAGTCTGGCTGCTGCATTCTGCACCGCTCCAACTGGTGGAAAAAACCAGGTCCAATGTGTGACCACCCACGTGGGTGGGGCCGTTGACATGTTGGGACATGTTCAAGGAAGCCATGGTTTCCAGGAACTCAAGAGCTGGCCCAGTAGCCTCTGCCCCCGCATGCACGTTGAAATCGCCCAAGACCAAAACCCTCGGGGATCCCAACAATGCCGCGGAGACAGAGTCGGCCACCTCCAGAAGGGAAGTGGCTGGGCCGCAGGGGGCACGGTAGCCCAGCAAAATCCCAATTCCATCCCTGGCCCCTATTGACACGTGAAGTGCCTCTAGACCCGGCTTTACCACCGAGGAACGCCTGGTAACCTGTAAGCTGGATTTGTAAACAATGGCTACTCCCCCCCACCCCTCCAGGCTACCCTGATGCTGGATGGCATGACCGGGCGGACAGACCAGGGCCAAGGGAGGACCAGCCTCCCCGGTAATCCACGTCTCTGTTATGCATGCCAGGTCTGCATCCTCCTCCAGGATAAGGTCGTGTATTACCTGGGCCTTATTGGACACAGACCTGCCATTCAACAGCATCAGGGATACAAAAAAAATCCCAATAACAATGCCCCATAGAAAACTTAAATTAAAAGTGAATAAATAAAAATTAATAATAAATAATTAAAAATATGAAACACCCAAGTGCTAACCCCCACATAAAGTCCACATCGATCCTCCTCTGCCTCGTGACATTGTCCTTCCGACTTTTGCCCAATTTGATGTTGCTTTTGGGCTTAATAAAACTGATGTTAACTGCAATAGAGGTGTTGGAGTGAAGATGTTAATCGCAGGGTATAGGGTCCAGAGAAATAAGGTCCGGGTTAACAGTGACACAGATCCTGGCGTTTCTCCTTCCCTTCCCTGGAGGGAGGGTAAGGCGAGAATGTATTTAGACCAGGAAGTGCAGGCTAAGCAGTACGTTCCTAGGATGGGGGCCGACGCTGAAGAATCTAACATGGCGACCACCCAGCCGAGACCACAATAGGTAGCACTTTCTTCTTCTTACAGCCCAGATCTATTCACACTCCCACAGTGGTGGTGTGAACTCTGCTGGATACTTTCTCATCAACGGGAGTTGCATGCAGTTTGCTGCTCCTCTGAGGCAGGGGATTCACTCCACTTTATGGAGTGTGTACATTCTGAAAGCACATGTATGAATTCAGACATTTTGAGAAACATTACAAGGGATCTTTGAACCACGGCAATGATGTGTCTTGACACAGATTGGGCTGGGTATATTGTATTCACATAAGAGTTATTCCACTTGGGAGATATACTGAACACATATTAAAATATACAAAATAGCTGCATTGGGGAAATAGGGAAAAATATAGTTTATTATCAGGCATCCTTCAGTCTCGAAAGACTGTGGTAACGTGCTCTAAATAGACGACTTTGAACAGTGTTTAGTGCAGCTCAGAAGGCCAATTCAAGAGTGACAATCTCTTCCGCACTGAAGACAAATAGAACCTGTCCCTATACCTAAAGTATAGTAAAGTGGCATAAATAGCACAATTGTTTCAGAAATATTATGGGGAAATAGCAACCCAATGGAAGTAAGGCTCATAAAGAATGAGAGGGCTGTTGCTTGGAGAAGGGTGGTATTTTACAAGGATTTCCTACCACAATCAGCTCTTTCATTGAGAAGTATTGATTTAATTTCTCATTGCTTGCACTATTTACATATCACTAATTCTGAGGTGATTATATTTTCAATGATTCCTCCAAGCCTTAGAATTTTCTTTCAAGAGTAACTAGGTGGGATTCTTCCCTATTGTCTTTCAGTCTTGCTTTGGAAAGTCATCAGTCCCTGCAGAAGGGACTAATGAAAAATACCTATACATATGAATGGGATACATCAGTGCCACAGCTGGTTTTGTCTACATGGTTATACACAGGAAACAAATTATGCACAAAGTGCCCCGTCCTGCAAAAGAAAACTCACTCATCAGTCACAGGAAGAAATGGTCTAAGTTCTCCAAGTTTAGTAGAAGGGCACTTCTGAAACATGTCAAATTGAATGGTTCCAAAAACCAGCAGGAAGATCATTAACAAATGGATGATGACTGGGGAGCATGTGGCTCACTCACTAAAACAAGGCTCTGTCTTCTGATTTGCTTCTGGGCCCAATTCAAAGTGTAGGTGATGATCTTTAAAATGCTTAGTAATTAAGATCCACACACCCCCAAGCTATGACAAGCTATATTTCAATATGAGTTTTTGTGGCATCAGTCATGTCAGACTAAAATCAGATTGCCCGTTTATAATCTTGCAGACCTGGTTAATCTTTTCTGACGGTCAATATATAGCCAGACAATAGAATGGTTTAGGCTTAGGGGGCTCACTGGGTGCCTGCCTGCATGATGTCGGAAGGTGCCTTGGTTTTGTTGTCAAGATGCCAATTCAGCTTCAGCTAATCCTGACCCTATTTATTTATTTATTTGATTTACAGTTCCTGTAAACTCAAGGCTGTGGCTTATTTTATGAAGCCGATCTATCTCATATTTTTGTTCTTCTTCTTTTTCTGCAGTCTTCAGCTTTTTCCAGCATTACTGTCTTTTCCAGTGAGTTCTGCCTTCTAATGATCTGCCCAAAGTATGACAACCTCAGCTGCTTCCAGAAAAAGTTCAGTTGACTTGGTGTGGGGCCCACCTGTCTGCCTTTCTGGCAGTCCAGAGTATCCACAAAGCTTTCCTCCAGCACTGTATTTCAAAGAAATCATTTTTTTCCCTGTCAGGTGCAGTTTTCACACCCATACATAGTAACTGGGATCAAATCAAGCCTGAAATACCCATGGAGGCAAAAATGATGAAAGTGAGGTTTTCCTACTTTTGAGACAGAATGAGAAGATAGGATTCACTGGAAAAGACAATAATGTTGGGAAAGGCTGAATGCAGCAGGAAAAGAGGAGGACTAAATTACAAGATAGGTGGACTCCCTGAAGAAACCACAGGCTTGTTTGCAAGAAACAGATGAAAAAAACAGATGCGCAGTTTGTGGGTGTTCCTAGATTCATCTCTTGAGCCTGGCCAGATCTCGGCAGTGGCCAGGAATGCATTTGTACAATTAAAACAACTAAAACACCAGCTATGTCCATTTTTTAAGGGATCTAGCCACTGTAACACATGCCCTAGTTACTTTCCAGCTGGATTACTATAACACATTCTATGCGGGGGTGCCAATGGAACATGTCAGGAAACTTCCAACAGGTCCAAAATGCAGGAGCCAGATTGCTGGGGCTGGTTACAGGGATTACACAGTCCCTGTTACAGCAGCTTCACTGGCTTCCAATCAGCTTCTGGGCACAATTCAAAGTGTTGGTTTTAACCTATAAAGCCCTAAATGGCCTGGGCCTAAGCTATCTCAAAGACCGTATCTCCCACTATGAATCAGCTTGGGTGTTGAGATTATCAGAACAGACCTTTTTTTTTTTTTTTGGTCCCATCACTTTCACTGATGTGTCTGGTGGGGACACAGAAGTCTTCTCTGTTGCTGTTCCCAGAATTTGGAACTCTCTTCCACAGGAGGCCAGGCTGGTCCATCTTTGCTGCCCTTCTGAAAGCAGGCAAAGACCTTTCTCTTCAGGAAAGCCCTTCTACATTAACTAGCTACCAGTGTATGTGCGTGCATGTTTTTAATGGATGATTATGCATTACTGCTTTGACTGGATCTTTAGTACTATTTGTTTTCCATTTTTGTATTTTCCATTTCTCAAAGTGGCATTTTAAGCGGTATTTGTATTCTTAGGGTTCTTAGCTCTAATTTTGTATTTTAATAATATGATGCCTCTTTAATAACTGTTCTTAGCTTCAAATCCTGTATTTAATGAAATACTATTTTTAATGATGTCAATCACCAATGTATATTCATTATTTCCAACTTCAAATACAGTGGGGTCTTGACTTGAGAACTTAATCCGTATTGGAAGGCGGTTCTCAAGTCAAAAAGTTATCAGGTCAAATCTGCATTTCCCATAGGAATGCATTGAAAACCATTTGATCCGTATCTGCTCTTTTCCGTCCATAGAAACTAATGGGAAGCTGCTATTCTGCCTTCGACCACTAGAGGGGGATATTTTGTTTCTTTTTTTCTTAGGTCAAGAAAGGTTCAGGGAAGGCAGGGAAAAGACAGTCCAGGCAGTACAGTACCAGGCAGTCCGAAGACTGTCTCCCAATCCACTCTCTAAACGCTGGGAGGAGTGAGGAAGCAGACAGGCACCCTTTTCACTGGCCAACAGTTAACTGAAAGTTCAAATTTTGCACTTTCCCTGCCTCCCACGTGGTTTTTTTTCAGTTCTTAACTCAAATCTAAGTATGTAAGTCAAGTCCATATTTTCCTATGAGAGCAGTTCTTAAGTCAAAATGTTCTTAACTCAAGCCGTTCTTAAGTCAAGACCCCACTGTATTGTCTTTCAATGTTGTAAGCTACCATGGGTCCTTTTCAAGGAGAAATGCAGGGCAAATATATTATTTATTTATTTAAACAAACAAACAAACAAGAGTAGAGCGGGGCTGTTGAGGACAGGATATGCTGGAGTTCTCTCATTCATAGGGTTGCTATAAGTTGGAGGTGACTTAACAGCAAATAACGACAACTCCAATAAACTCAAAGGAAATAATATTTGAAGAATATTTTAAAAATGTAAAGCATAGAGTTGGAGACTATGCAGGGCAAAACATACTTTATTGTACTGCAACATCAAAAATACATGTAGATTACATCAAGGACTGTGCCAATGACAAGTTGCCAGGCTAGTGAAATTCAGCTGGTATAATAATGGGAATCTACTGAAGTAAAGGTTACTCACCTGAGGCACAAGTACACTATTGTTTAAGTATCCTGATTCAGCTTAGTTGCAGTACAGAAATCTACAGGTTTTCCCTCTAAGTTGCATATTAGTTACTCAAAGTTCAAGCTAAGAGGGGTGCCCAAACTGCAGCTCAATGGCCAGAATGCCACTTAAGGAGTGTGGAAAGTACAACCATAACTCCCCTTCAGTTTCTAGCAATACATGGGAGGTAGGGCTCATGGAACAAAATTCCTAAAGGCACTTGCAGTGGCACCCCATAACAATCCCAGCCACTGCAAGTGTGGTTAGAACTGAAGTAATGACCATTATTTTTCTTTCTATATGGATACTCTGTATTCCTTGCTGACTGGTAGAACTTGACAAGTTCTTAAGATTCAGTTGCAGTAAGGCAAATACCTGGTCTATGGAATATCTAGTATGAACAAAGGGGTACAAAATTGTGTTTAATCATCCACAATGCAGCTTTCAGATTAAAAAAAATAATTAACTGGGCAGGCCATGCTGGCAGCAAAGTTTGGGCACTCCTGAGGAAGGACAGAGTCTACAGAAAGGTTTGCTCAGAAGAGCAAGATCCAGTATTGCAACACAAGTAACTGCTACAGGAAGCACCAGGTAACTCAACGACTTAAGTACAGCCATATGAGCTTGTTGTGCTGGTAAAAGCAGTAAAGGCGCAGCACCACAACAACTAAGAGTTAGAGCTTGGCATCAGAAGCAGCATTTGAAAACAAGTTGTTAGCTGTTTGAATCAGATATAGATCAGATGCCTGGTTGTAATGCATAACTGTACATGCTGGCATACCCCACTTCCTTATAGCCAGGATTTTAACGCAAAGCTACACATTAAAGGGTGAGAGTAGCTCTAAGAACAAAAGTTGCAACCTTCCTAGCTAAGGTCAGCCAAAAAAAAAGGAAGGAAGAATGCTGCAGCTACAGCAATGGTTCAAACCCCATCACTACCAACACAGTTTCAAAGCAACACAAGACTGGACAGCCATTTCTTTATATTATCATCTTAAGTTACATCTGGAAACTGGGAAAACATAACAGATGTTTCCTATTAAAAAAAATATAATAGTCAATGTATCATATGATGGAAGGGGTGCTTCGGTAAATGAGGAATGGCAACAACTTTGGGTTACACACAAACAAAAAAAGAGACAAAGACAAGCACAGGCCCTGTACTATCAATGAACCCAAACAAGAACATGAATCAACGGCCAGCACAAACTGGACTAAATACTAGACCTTTTGCATTCATCACAAATTTTACTTCTTAAGCCAGCAGATCAGGTGAAAAGACTGGCTCAAAAAAGAACTAAAAACTTAGGATAGAGTTGGAAATAAATTAAAAGACACGTTTTAGATTAAAATGTCCTTTTGATGCAATTAATTTTGAAAAACTAAAATTCAACTGATTTATCTCTAACAAAAAGAAATAAACCAAATTCCTTTCCTTTCAGACAATTTTTAACTTCAAATGTTTAAATGTCTGAGACTGAAGGAAAAAAGGCAAAGTTACAACAGTCATACAACATTCTCTATGAACAACTGAAAGGAGTAAAAAAAAAAAAAAAGGAACGTTCCATTTGAAATTCTCACAATCATTCCCTCTGTGTTGTTCATGAATCCAGCATTGATGCTAAGGTGACATTGTATGTAAGTAAATTTTTTGTTGATTTTCCTCGTTTCTAAAGTTTCAACAGAGAAAGCCTAAAGACAAGGGGATGTTCATTCATGAGTTATCAGATGGCACATGCTCCTCAAATCCCTCACTCTCTCGGACCAAAGCTCTTTCCAGGATAACGCGGCCTTCCTTGTAGCGCTGGCTGTCTTCAGTAGCAAATTCATAAATCCAGCCTAGCTTGCTGTTGCAGTTCTTGCAACTCACATCACGAACCATGTGGCGTCCGGTAAGCATGACTCGGTCCTGGACTTCGCTGTACTGCAGATTTACCACCTGTGGTACATAAATGGTACAAAGGTAATTGAAGCACCTAGAGTGAGAATCTGGAAATTCTGCAATCACTAGACAACTGTGGGATTGTATAGTTTAGAACCTTGGTTTTCTTCTGTGGGCACACTATCAATGATAATATTCCTGGAGCACTGTATAAAAGCAGTATGCTGCTGCATATGGAACTCTGCTCCTGCCACTGAAGCTGTCATAGGCTTATGAACTGTTTAGAGGAAGGGAAACAAAGTAAGGTGCCATTACCCAATACAGTGGTGCCTCGCTTAGCGATTGCCTCATTTAACGATGTATTCGCTTAGCGATGAGGTTTTTTGAGAGATCTTGTGCTCCGTTTAGCGATGTTTCCAATGGGGGAATTTCGCATAGCGATGTTCGGGATCTTGCTTCGCTTAACGATGACAGTTTAGGTCCTCCTGTTTCGCTTAGCGATGTTTTTGACAGCTCCGTTTTTGCTATTTTTAAAAGGTGTTAAATTGTTTTAAAAGGGTTTAGAGTGCTTGAAATCGTTAGTGCACTTAATAAACCCTTTGTTAACCAAATTTGGCTTTGTTCTGACTCTTTTTGAATTTTTGGTGATTTTTTTCTCCCCCACTGAAATGCATTGAAAAGGTTTCAATGCATTCCAATGGGGGAACCGCGTTTCGCTTAGCGATGTTTCCTATGGCGATTTTCGCTTAAGGACGGCAATCCATTCCCATTGCAACGGATTATCCGGTTTTCAATGCATTTCTATGGGAAAACACGTTTTGCTTAGCGATGTTTTCCCACAGCGATGAATTTTTTGGCACCAATTAAAATCGTTAAGCGAGGCACCATTGTACCAACAATAAGCATCAGTCACACCTCAAGATGCTCCCTATTCTCTCATGTATTTCATTAGGAATGAAATGGCCATCCAAAATCAACAGGGATAGGGGAGGGACTGAATTAAAATACACTCAACCAAAGCCAATTAAGGATTATGACCTGCTTCACACACTACAGTAATTTTATTCAGTTATTTACTTGTCATTTTCCAACATTCCAAGTTAGCTTCCAACAGCTGAAACCATCAGCTAGTTCCCATTTACGTTTGTTGCAAATTCTTCAGTAATTGCTGCTTTCAGTTCACAAGTGGAACACAGTGACTAGAAATTAGACAAACCTTGGTTTAGAAGTTTGTGCTGGTTCACCAGCATGGCACCAGCATGCACATTCCCTTCCCCCACTCTCCTGGCAGGCTCCCCCACTCACCAGCTGGCATGCACTGCTCTTCTCCTGCTCTTCATGCAATTGTCCAGTCACAATTGCATGAAGAGGAGGGAAGCTCACACTCCTGCTGTGACTGGACAATTGCGCAAAGAATAGGAGAAGCACAGTGTATGCCAACTGGTGAGCGGGGGAGCCGAGGTTTGAGCTCATTTCAGTGACACTAAAGCAGTTTCAGATCCCCAACTAACCTTGTTAAATAGAAAGGCTCGTCCTGTTGCTCCTGTGAAACGGGTAGATATGAGCTCAGATCGGTTGGTCAAGATTGTGTCACAATTTGCGCAGGAGAACAGCCGAGTACCACCAATGTGATCTAAGAAAATCCTACCCATTTTTCAAGTATGCTGGAGAAAAAGTAGAATGCTAGAAAATGAGAGAAGAAAATATTGTGTCAGAGTTATAAAACATCTGAAAATGTTGTATCAGAGCACAGGAGCCTTTCCAAGAAGATCTGTTGAATACCCGCAACTGAAAGTACTCAGGTATGTGGAATGTGCCCTGCATCCTCCAACCCTGTCCTATCAACAGAAAAGCAGCAATGGAGTTTATTTGGTGGGGGGGAAAATAACTCCACTGCTCTGTTGAATCCCACTAAATCTGCTTTTCACCAGGAAAATACAAAGACTATTGCCTTCTATATTTGACAATATCTAATATGGCCAACAGGTTCTGTGCCAACTGAGTGAGAAACGATCAGGTCACTCAGCGCCCTAAATACTTCACCGATCATCAAATATCTGAAGAACTGTCACACAAACAAGGCAACTTGTTTGTTTTCTGTTGCTACAGAGAATATGATCTTAACCAAGAGGTACAAATTACAAGAAAAAAAGTTTTCAGTTCAAGATTATTAAGAACTTTGACAATGCAAGCTACCTGATAGTGGAACAGACTTTGTTTAAGATTACAAAGTCAGATATGTTGCAGTAATGCATTTCCTACATGATAGAGGCTAGATTAAATGACCAGCAACAGAGTCTCTTACCTCTGATTTTACTCACTCTACTAATTTTTCTCAGTTTATAGTGGGGACCATGGACTAGCAAACCCACCACAGCCTTAGGGTCCCAGACCCTAAGATTAGGAAATAGTATCCTGCTTCACACAAAAATATTAAAAGTGCAAATGCACAGATGAGAATCACAGAAAGTGATATTTAAACAAATTATAATAGTGAAACAAATGAATAAAAAGCAGTTTAGAAATACATTGAGAAGTACAGCACCCTTTTATTAAGAGTGCTATCTTCAGCAGCTAACTGCCAAAGATATGCCTGAATATATATATCTTAAGTGATTTAATGATTTTTTTAAGGTCCTCTAACTTCCTAACCAGTGATGGCGAACCTATGGCACGCGTGCAACAGCTGGCACGCGAAGCCCTTTCTTTGAAGTGGCTGCAGCTGAGACTCTCCCTTTCTCTTCCTGTTCTAGCTCCTTTAATTTCCTGTCTGTCCCCATAATTCCCCCTTTAACTTCCTGTCTGTCCCTATGATTCCCCCTGAAACTGCCACTTCCTGTTCCGGTTCTGGTCTTCCGGGCGGCATGGCAGCCACTGGTTTCTTCCCCACCCCCTCATTTTGGGCACTTGAGCAGAAAAAGGTTTGCCTCCACTGTAACGTATGCCATGAAGAATGGAACTTTTGTGTAAGGGAACAAAACCTCCCTCCATGTTTTAGAAGTCTAAATATTCCACAGGCAACAGACCAGAACAATCTTCCTCTACTAAACAGAGATACACTTAAAATAGATGGGCATTAGCTCAGACTACAGAAAATGTAGCATTAACTACATATACCACAAAAAACAAACAAACAAAAACACCTACGTGGAAAAGTTCCACATTTCTAGTAATGTCTGAGCTTTAACATTTAAATAGTAAGGCACCCACCCCCCCATAACCACGGGAGATTGGTTTCAACCCCCCCTCCCGTGGATCCTACAAAATATGGATTATAGCAAACACTATTTTAAAAACAAACACTATTCATAGCATAGTCTCTGGCTCCTTCTACTGGCCACATCTTGAAACTTCATCTTTTAAAAAATATATTTCTAAAAACTTTCTTTTAATATTTACAGACAATGGATAAGTGAATCAATGAAAAATGATCCTGCAAATACGGGGGTCCTACTGTATTAACATCTAAATAAAAAAGCATTTGACAACAGAGAGGGAGTTTTCCCTTTAACAATTTAGATGGTAAATTTGGTTTATTATGAATGATAGCAATCTTGTCTGAACAATGCATCTACTATCTACTACTGACTAATCTATCTTGTTTTACCAACTTCTACTAGGGATAGTATGCCTAATAAAATCTACAGTCTGAATCCATATGGCAAAGTGACCAACAGTGTTTCTATTGGTCACTAACTTTAATATTCTAGTTAAAAGTTAGAACTGTCATCCTGTAAAAATGACACAAATAGAAAACTTCATTTTAGCAGTGTGTTCAGGAGTCAGAGAAGGACAAACTATGATAACTGCATTAAAGCTTTATCTTATATACAGTAATTACCATAATCACACACAAAGCAACAGTAATGATAGTACAATTACTCTTGAATTGGGCATATAATTAACATCCATAGCAAAGGTGTCTCAATCCAAACAACAGGTGAAAGAAATGAATATCCCATTAACTTTTAATTCAGTAGGTTCACTCTGAGGTTTTTCTTTGAAATCCCTTTATCCATGAATGGCTACCTTAATGTCAGCAAGAATACAACAGTTAGTTGAAATATTCCCAAACTGCCTTCTGACTATTGATATTTCTGGCATAAGATTTGTGCCCATTTTTTTTTTTTGTAGACTAATCAATTTGTCTTGAACAGAACATCACTGCTGGTACATGAGGATAGCTGACATGCTGTGGCCAGAGATGAATATTGGCACCACAAGTGCTTGGCAAAAGCAGACCCTTCCCCCAGAACTGGCTGGTCCACTTACTGCTCACCGTGCAATGTTCACAGCCCGTGTCATTCCTGTTGTGCTAACTATGGAGGTAGCCTAGCTGAGTGGTGATACTCATCATCCTGTCTCATTGCCAGTGTGGCTGGCAGTGGAGGGTGGCAGGCAAGCACTGGCTGGGCTACTTCCGCAATTGGTGTGATGGGAACAACACTTCTCATGCACAGTGAGCTGTAAGTGAACTCTAGCTGGAAAGTGACAGGAAAGTATTATGGCCTAAGACATTACATTGGAGAGACATTAGATGGGTGCTATAAGTAACAAATCATGTTTAGTTGCTTTCCGTTCTAGTACTAGATCATTTAGGAGATTAGTACCCAAGAATAATCTGGCCTTGCTGGTTTGCTTCTCATTTACCGGTAACTCTGATGTGAATTTTATTAACCAATGCCTGATGTAAGCCCCTAAGTTGTGAGTCTGATAAGTCAGAACAGGGGTCTCCAAACTTTTCACATAGAAGGCCACATAATATATTTTTGAGGGCCGAAGGAGTGTGCGCGTATGTGTACATACACACACTCTGGCTCGCCTGCCTTCCCACCCACCTGTATGGACAGGCCAGATAAAAAAAGCCATGGGGCCAGATGTGGCCCGCGGGCTGTAGTTTGAAGACCCACGAGTTAGAATAAACATGGCTGTAAAACAACGGGGGTGATGGCATGTCCTGGTGAGAATATGGAAATCTGCATGGCAGCCAGGAGTTTCTGATACAAAGTATTGCTTAAGCCTTTATTTAGGCCCAAATTAGAACATAGGAAATGTGGCTGCTATGTTGACTTGATCTATTCAAATTGTTGAAGTCTTGTTAGCACTCCTTAAACAACTCTTGTCCATATATCCAAATGAAAAAGATGTCAGTTGCTCAGGAAGAGAAAAGACCTTTTGGCACAAGTACTGAAAATGAATTGCAGAAATGATTCATCAAGTACAAAGTACATCATGACTTTCCTTTCATCTTTTACTGTCAATTTGGCTATTCTTCTGGCTATATCTAGAGTTTAGATAAAAAGTATATTAAAACTAGGCCATGTAGATATGCCAATGAGTATTAACATTAGTATTGTTCTCACTCTGAACTGCGGGTACATTTTAGAAACTGCTTGTATTGAGATCGGGGATGGAATGAAGAGACCAGTAAAGTTGATCCAAATTAAAATTCTTGCTCAAAAGAGAGAATTATCCACCAAAAAGTAGTACAGTATTCTATACTGAGTGTCTATACCCTGGACAGAGAATAAACGTTTCCCTTCCTATCAGATTGTGCAGATATTATTGATGTTTTACCAAGTCTTGCTTTTCTATGTTCAGTACCAAGTTGTGCAGACCTTGAAAAGCAGAAGAATCCAAGCCAAATCTGTGTAATAGTGACACAGTATTTATTCAAAAATATCTACAAAATATTCCTCCCTTTCAGTAGTTCATGTGTTAACTGTTCACTGGCTACTCACCTACTGCCCAATGGCTTGAAAAAACTTTTTGCTGTCCTGTTACTCCACCCACCACCACTGAAACTCCCCAAGTGTAGAAGTATATGAAGAAAGTTCAAAAGAACTCCTTAACACCATGTTTGCGGCATTAAGAGTTCTGTTTTTCTGACCCCACAGGAAACACAAAAGACAACAGCAACACTTGAGACTGTATACATACTTTATTGAGTTTTGTCACAACAGCGATGCTGCTGTTGCCCCCATTATATCTTAGTTGCAAAAAGTGTTGGCCTATAAAAGTATTTTAGGAAAAAACACAAACATAGCATTGCTTAGCATAGTAAATTGCAACTAGAGTAGTGAATCAATGTAGATTTGGTAAGTTAATTGATCCATAATTTCCTCCAAACCAATGGGCATACTCTAGTTGCAATTTAGTACACTAAGCACCAGGATTTCAACCAGTAGGCCAGATGCAAGAAAACTCCTGCATCTCAAATGTACCAAACATTTTATTAGAAGTGAAAATCAATTATCCTAGAGATATTATCAACAAGAAAATAAACAAGCATCTGCAACTTTGTTTACGGTAAATATAAGAACTGCTTCCAAGGAGGAACCTATCTGTCAACTGAAAAAGTCTGGTGAGTGATGATGGCAATTTTATGGGGTATTTTCAAAATTGAGTACTATTAGAATACTTTTGATATATGGTCACAACTATGATTGAAAGTGACCAGAAAGGACTGCTTTTCTAAAGTGGAACAGCATAGAGCCTGCCTAAAATATGAGAGCTCAAACAGAAAATGTAACAAAGGCTTGAATTGTGGGACCAGAAAAACAGAACTCTTAGATGCCTAGCGTGGGGAAGGTGGGCCAGATGGGCAGGGTATAAATCAAATAAATAAAGAAATAAATAAATTGAATTAACGTTTATCCACCATTGTCCTTTGACCATTTCCTATACTTAAAACTAGGGGGAGGTTTTCTATGGCATTTCACATTTTCTCTGCAATCTACATTTGAACCCATAAACAAGTTCAAACATGTTTATGAGTAATCTGGCCTTACAGTTTTGAATTACTGCCCTCATCTACAACTACGCTGCCAGACAATCTCTGGAGTTCAGGAGAAATAAGAAATATTTTTCCTTAGCCTAAATACATTTCTGTCTCCTCGCATTATAAAACTCAATGCAGTGCCCAAAGAATCTCAGATAGTCTCCAAGCTAGGTGGTCTTAGAGTCAGGCCAGTATCATTTACCTTTAGATTAGGGGTGGACTACAGGCCCCATCTGCCCTGGCCAACATAGCCAATGATAAGGAATAGAGGAAAATGTAGCCCATCAATATCTGCAGAGCTAAACCTTCCCCTTCTCCAGCTTTAGATGTTACTTTAGATGTCAGGGAAAGGGTATGTAATTGGAGACACATCTCTTGTTTCTCCTAATATCATGAAGGAAGACCTGTTCACATACAATGTTTCAAAGCACAGAGGTGGAACCTTTGGTCTTCCAGATGTTAAATTACTACTCCTATCACACATTACCATTTGACTAGTCTGAATAGGACTGATGGGAAACTGAATTCAACAGCATATGGAGGACCAGTCTCTGATTCATATTTCATCCCAGGCTGCAGCTCACTGGCTAAATTTAGGCCAGTTTTCCTCCTCTACCAATTATTCATTAGCTTGTCTTATACGGCTGTTGTAAAAAACATGAAGACTTTTTTTAAAAAAAGAAAAAAAACTTTTTAAGAGGTTTTCCCCCTGAACATTCTGATTCAAATTCTATTTGAGCCAGCTATTGATTTCAGTGAAATGCTAACAAATCCAGAAAAACTATTCCTTTTGAGTTGTAGTGCTGGATAAAAATATTTGGATTCAATGGGGGGAAAAAAGAAGCGGCAGCAAAGCAAATACAAAAGCCCTAAATGACACAAAAGTTTATGTTGCTGCATAAAATATTTTGTCAGTTGATAAATTCCCAGGGATGGGGCTTCAGTTTTTAAAATTTCCATTTGCAGGTATTTACACATTTACCAGAATACTGAATGAAAAAGAAGCCATTAGAAGCAAAAAAAGAGAGGAGAGTGAAACAATCTGCTGCATGCTGATAACATTTTAATCACCCGGTCAGCTGCTGTATTTGGTAGACAGTACAGTAGAGCTGAAAAAAATGAGGGAAGGCACAGCACCATGACTGCAGCATAATCCTCCTTCCCACCACTGCAGAACACTGCAAGAACAGTGTGCTTCCCTACCGCCTCCCCCAAAACACCAGGAACACAAAGTCCTAGAATCCTATTATCCAAACATTGAACAAGAAGACGGTAGTCGAGGAAGGGGAACGCCCTGAGTCTGGTCACATGACTTGCAGCATCCAATTAGAAGCAGCTCTGCCAATGTCTGGCTTGAAAAGGGGGCTTTTCCAGAAGCACAGGCGATTTGACAACAAACAACAGAAAACAGCTAACAAGAGAGACCTGTGGGCCTGGAGTCACCAGCTGGAGACAAGAGCAACAGCCTTACAGCATTTTCTCCCACCAACTCTCCTTCAAGTCACTGCTCTGTTTGGCAACCTCTTATCTCACAGATTCACTGCCACAACTTAGGGTAACAAGGCTGAAGCTATTTACAGGGTGTGGGGACTTGACTGATCCCAACTTCCAGAATCCAAGAACATGACAGGGCACCAACCACTCGAGCAGCTCCTATGCTTGGCATAAAGGCAAGCACGGGAAATTAGAATTATCAACCCATCCCAAAACATGTCTTGAACCAGGAGAATGAGATCGAGACCGGAAACAGAAAGAGACCGGAAGAGGGGGGAGGGGTTGTTTTTGGAAGGTCTTGATTTCCCTAGGCACACCCCAAGCACATAATCTTCGACCGTCCGGAAAGAAACACAACAAAGCCAGCTTTCTAGAGGAGTAAGTGGGAGGGAAGGAGACACAGGCGAGGGAGAGGAAAAGAGGAAGCTGATTTCTTCCCCCCCCCCTCCTAGGAACTTCCACCGACACACTTACACAGGTTGCGGTTGCAACAATATTAGGCGCCGTTTAGGCTCTGTGGCAAAAGAAGGCCGGAGAGCGGACGGTGCCGGCAACAAAAGGCGCGCCCCGTGTGGGTTGCGGGCGAGACCCGGACAGGAGTCGGGAACGCGGCGGCGGTTAAAGCCGAAGCTGCGAAGCTAAAGAGAGCCTCTGTTATTACTGCGACGAGGAGGAGGAGGAGGATGCGAGGGGAGGGGAGAGAGAAGGCGCAGCGACGGCGAGAGGATGCGAAGGGAGGAGGAGGAGGAGGGGGCGCCAGAGGGCGCGCCCCCCCCCCCCCCGGTGTTATTGTGTGCCCCATTGTGTGTTATTGTGAGAACGCGAGGGAGGGGCCGGGTTTTTTGTGTGGGGTGTGTGTGTGTGAGACACTGAGAGAGGCGGAAAAAGAGTCAGAAAAATGTGTGTGGCTGTGTGGGAACACAGAGGGACGCCTGGGAAAAGGGATTCGCGGGCGACTCTCGTAAGCAGTGGAAGAGGCCGCCCAAACACACACACACACACACAACCTACCTCTGGCTGTGGAGGGTGCCCCCGTGACAGGAAGAAGGGCTCTCCGGCGGCCTAAAGCCGAGGTAGTGCACCTGAGGTGAGAGGAACGGGAGGGGAGAAGGAGACCCAACCGCCGCCTCAACAACTCGCTTCCCCCGCCCCCCCCTCCTCCGCCGCCAACCTCCTGCCTGCCTCCCCTCCCCAAACACCCCCTCAGAGAGTCTCTCACGCCCCGAGCCAACAACAGGCGGTACCTGCGGCCGGAGAGTGATCACACGACCGCCTGAAATGAGGGAGGAAGGCAGGCAGCTCCCGAAGGGCCAAAGGATTGCGAGAGCTCCGCGAGAACCTCCCGACAACTCAGCTGAGACACTCGCTCTCCTCCGGCCTTCTCTGTCCCCCTCCCCCCGTCTGGCTCCGCCCAAGGCCACGCCCCCGGCCGTGCCACTCACCGCCGAGCTGACGGGCGGCCACGCCCCAAGGGCCAGCACGTGCCGCCGCTCGCCCCGCCCAAGTCCGGACGTCTTAGGAGCGCACAAACACTGGCGCCACGTGGATAAGAAAAGGGAGGAGCTTCTGTAAAGTGATGGGCAAAGGCTGGGTTTAAGTTGAGCCGAGCTTGCGGAGGCTTCAAGGCTCGATTGCTCTCTCTTGCTTGGCTGGTGACGTTGTTTGTGGCTGTTTACCAGCAGGGGATGAAGACTGTATTATGATTTTATGGTTTTTTTCAGAGGTAACGTCAACGCACTGTGCGTGAAGTGCTTTTAAAGAGTGCTGGTTACAGGGAGCTATACAGTACTGTTACCTTTGAAATATTTCAAAGGTAACAGTACTATATGATTGTTGTGCCGTCAAGTCGGAATCGACTTCTAGCTACTTTTGGGCTTGGTATGTGAAAAATTTAATGTGTGGCTTTACCAGCTCCACACACCCTAACTAAGTTTCCATAGCTGGGCAGGGTTTGGAACCCAGGGCTCTTGGGTCCTAGCCTGTCACTATCCCCTCCCTCAGGCTGGGTCATTGTGTGCTATCAAATCTAATTTACGGCACACTTTTTAGAGTTTCCTAGGTAGAGAGTACTCAGAAGTGCAGTTTGCCCAAGGACGAACAGGCTGGCTTATCTGGGATGCACAGTGAGGAACTGAACTCTTAGTTACCTAATTAGGCAGCCAGTTACCTAGTTTACTAAGAGGGAACATAAAATCTGCATTTTATAAAAGCACAGATGGTTGCCAGTCTGTTTAGGGACTCAGTTGCAAGTGCTGGTTATGACCTAGAAAGCCCTTAAAGTACCTGCTTGAACCTTCTTGGCATTTAAGTTCTTCTCTCAGCTGCATCACCATCTCAGGCTCATTTGGTGAAGGCATGTGAGAAGGCCTTCTCAGTGGCTGCTCCTAGACACTGGGATGCACTGTCCCAAGAAGCCAGCTCAGTTTCGCTCTTATTTATTTATTTATGTATTTATTTTATAGGCCCCCTTTCGCTTGATAAGGGGACCTCAGGCAGTTCACAATATTAAAAAGAACAGAATTATAACATTATAACAAATGTATGCTAATTAAAATACAGTTGAATAATTAAAAGGGACATGGTGGCGCTGTGGGCTAAACTCCAGAAGCCTCTGTGCTGCAGGGTCAGAAGACCAGCAGTTGTAAGATCGAATCCACATGATGGAGTGAGCGCCCGTTTCTTTGTCCCAGCTCCTCGCCAACCTAGCAGTTTGAAAGCATGCAAATGCGAGTAGATAAATATGTACCACCTCGGTGGGAAGGTAAAACGGCATTCCCTAGTCACATTGGCCACGTGGCAACGGAAGCTGTCTTCGGACAAGCGCTGGCTCTACGGCTTGAAAACGGGATGAGCACCGCTCCCTAGAGTCGGACACGACTGGACTAAAAAATGTCAAGGGGAACCTTTACCTTTAAACATTAAAAACTCTTAACTTTTAAAAGGCACTCAGGGACTCAATCATGATTGTTAAAGCCTACCTGAAAAGATGGGTATTCAGCTGTTGGCGGAAGGAAAAAAGGAAGAAAGCCAGCCTGATTTTCGAACAGAAAACACTCCGTAACCTGGGAGTTACAACAGAGAAGGCCCTCTCTTGTGCCCCTGTCAACCGTGTCTGTGCTTGCATTGGGACCAAGAGGAGGGGCTTGTCTGATGATCTTAAACACCAAAAAGGCTCATATGGGGAGATATGGTCCTTCAGGTAGCCTGGACCCAAACTATATAGGGCTTTATAGGTAATGACCAACACTTTGAATTGGGCCCAGAAACAGACTGGTAGTTAATGCAATTGTTGTAACAGGGTGTTATATGCTCCCTGTAACTGGCCCTAGTCAATAGTACGGCTGCTGTATTTTGAAGTTTCTGAACTGTCTTCAAAGGCAGACCCACATAGAGTGTGTTACATTAATACAAGCAGGATGTAACTAAAGCATGCATCACTGTTGTTTAGTTGTGCCTGACTCTTCGTGACCCCATGGACCAGAGCATGCCAGGCCCTCCTGTCTTCCACTGCCTCGCAGAGTTGGGTTAAATTCATGTTGGTCATTTCGATGACACTGTCCAGCCATCTCATCCTCGGTCATCCCCTTCTCCTCCTGCTTTCACACTTTCCCAACATCAGCGTCTTTTCCAGGGAGTCTTATCTTCTCATGAGATTGCCAAAGTATTGGAGCCTCAGCTTTAGGATCTGTCCTTCCAGTGAGCACTCAGGCTTGATTTCCTTTAGAATTGATAGGTTTGTTCTCCTTGCAGTCCAGGGGACTCTCAAGAGCCTCCTCCAACACCATAATTCAAAAGCATCAATTCTTTGGTGGTCAGCTTTATGGTCCATTTCTCACTTCCGTACATCACTACAGGGAAAACATAGCTTTGACTATTCGAACTTTTGTTGCCAAGGTGATGTCTCTGCTTTTTAAGATGCTATCCAGGTTTGTCATCACTTTCCTACCAAGAAGCAGGCGTCTTTTAATTTCGGGGCTGCTGTCACCATCTGCAGTGATCATGGAGCCCAAGAAAGTGAAATCTGTCACTGCCTCCATATCTTTCCCTTCTATTTGCCAGGAGGTGATGGGGCCAGTGGCCATGATCTTAGTTTTTTTTGATGTTGCGCTTCAAACAGTTTTTTTGCACTCTCTCACCCTCATTACAAGGTTCCTTAATTCCTCCTCACTTTCTGCCATCAGAGTGGTGTCATCTGCATATCGGAGGTTGTTGCATCACTGTAGCTAGGTATAACTGGTGCACTAGTTTTAACTGGAAAAGCACTCCTGGCCACCGCTGAAACCTGGGCATCCAAGTTCAGGCATGAATCCAGAAATACCGTACACCCAAACTCTGAACCTGAGTTTGTACTTCTGTCATCACACAAAGACCTTCCTTTTTAGCCACACTTTTAAGCAATAGCTAGAGGTTTTAAGAATGCTGCATATATTGATTTTGGAGATTTTTAAATTGATTTTATTGATGGTTTTAAATACTGTTTGGTTTGGATTTTAAGTGTTGTTTCTTATTGTGTTTTTAATGTTTTTGTAGTGTAAGCTTGTCTTGAGAAAGGTGGCACACTGAATGAATGAATGGGCCCTGGGGTGTGGAGTTGAAGCTTTTCCTAAGACTATTCTGTTAAGGTCGCAACTAACCTTTACCAGTCTAAGGTAAAGGCTGCCGGTAGAACTTACCTCGCTAACCGGATAAGTGAGGCATCCAACCAGCAGGCGGAACTATTCCGTATAGTACGTGACCTATCCGGAGTTGGCCCGGGAGATAGGCCTCCCCCTAGTCTTACCCCGGACCAATTTGCAGCATTTTTTAAATCCAAAGTGGAGGCCATCCGCCGGGATCTCGCTCCTTTTTTGAATACAGTGAGTCGAGTTGGGATGTCCAGCGCTCCGTCTTGCCCGGTGTCTTTTTACTCTTTTCAGCCCGTATCGCCCGACACTGTGGCCAGGACGCTTGATCGCTGTCGTGCCACCACCTCCTCTTTGGACCCCTGCCCGGCCTGGCTAATCAAGGCAGCCAGGCCCTCAACAACGGAATGGGCTACTGTAATAATTAATGGGTCTTTCCTTGAGGGTAGATTTCCCTCTGCCCTCAAGGAAACACTCATTAGGCCCATAAGAAAGAAACCCAGTTTGGCGGCGGACGAAATTGGCAACTATAGGCCCGTCGCCAATGTTTCTTTCTTAAGCAAGGTAGTCGAGAGGGTGGTGGCCGATCAGCTCCAGGCGTTCCTGGATGAAACAGATGCCCTGGATCCATTCCAGTCGGGCTTCAGGCCGCGCCATGGGACAGAAACGGCATTGGTCGCCCTGTGTGATGACTTATTGAGGGAGGCCGACAGGGGCAAAGTGTCTCTGTTGGTCCTCCTCGATATCTCAGCGGCCTTTGATACCATTGACCATGGTATCCTCCTGGGGAGGCTCGCCGAGTTGGGGATAGGTGGCCGGGCCTTTGCTTGGCTCCGTTCCTTCTTGGAGGACCGTCCCCAGAGAGTACAGCTTGGGGAGAATGTTTCGGCCCCATGGTGCCTTAATTGTGGGGTCCCACAGGGGTCGATCATCTCCCCAATGCTGTTTAATATCTACATGAGGCCGCTGGGAGGGGTCATCAGGAGGTGTGGAGCGCAGTGCCATCAATATGCGGATGACACACAGCTCTACATCTCCTTTTTTCCAGCTGCAGGAGATGCCGTTCTGTCCCTTCGGCGTTGCCTGGAGGGTGTACAGGAATGGATGCAGGAGAACGGGCTGAGGCTGAACCCGGACAAGACGGAGGTACTGAGGGTGGGCGCCCCCACACCTGGGGACATGGGAAACTCCCTCATTTTTGGGGGGGTGACCCTGCCCGTCAGGGATGGGGTCCGTAGCTTGGGTGTCCATCTTGACCCGGCGCTCACCATGGAGACCCAGGTGGCGTCCGTGGTCCGTTCAGCTGCGGCCCTACCTTGATGTGGGGTCTCTCACCACTCTGGTGCATGCGCTTGTAGTCTCGAGATTAGACCACTGTAATGCGCTCTACGTGGGGCTACCTTTGAGATTGCTGCGGAAACTACAGGTGGTGCAGAATGCGGCGGCCAGACTACTCAGTGGGCTGAGAAGATACCAACATATCTCCCCCACTCTGGCCGCATTGCATTGGCTGCCCATCCGATTCCGCATTGATTTCAAAGTGTTAACGCTTACTTACAAAGCCCTAAACGGTTTAGGACCTCGATACTTGGCGGAACGCCTTCTCCCACCTAGATCTACCCGTGTCACTCGCGTGAGCCAGGAGATAAGGCTGAGGAGCCTAACGCCGAGAGAGGCCCGAAAGGAAAAGACCAGAATCCGGGCCTTCTCGGCGGTGGCTCCTCGCCTTTGGAACAACTTGCCCCCTGAGATTCGCGCGGCTCCCTCGCTGGGCATTTTTAAGAAACAACTAAAAACATTGATGTATAGGCGGGCCTTCCCAACAGAAAACCCTTGACGATCTTTTTTCTTATTCTGTTCTTTATTTTTTTTTATTTACGTTTCTGCTGTAAAGTTTTAAAATTACATTGTTGTTTTTACTGTAAGCCGCCTAGAGTGGTCTAATATGATCAGATAGGCGGGATAGAAATAAAATAAATAAATAAATAAATAAATAAATAAATAAATAAATAAATAAATAAATAAATAAATAAATAAATAAATAAATAAATATTCTGGGGAGGCTGAAGTCTCTTGTTATGTAAAATTAAACCAAGGTGCCCATGTAACTGGGGACCAGTTGTACCTTTTCCTCCTCTGATGCTGGGCAACCTTCAAGACAATTCCAAACCTTTTTTTGTGTGTGTTGTGCTTGGTTGATTTTAAAACACTTTTCATTTATCATTCTGGGCTTAGAATGACTGCACTATGGAAAATTACCTCACTCCCCTATAATTATATGTATTGCAAGGAAAGATCAATTATGATGGCCAAGCTGTCAGAATTTTTTTTCCTGCCATTATCTATTTTGTTTGCTGGAATACCACTACAAAATCCACTATCCTAGATCAAAATAACCTCAACAGATGGGAAACCTTGACATCTGACTGTTCAGCCTGGAGATGGGCAGTGCATCACGGCCTCTCCCAATTTGAAGAGACCCTTGTCCAGCAGGCCAAGGCAAAGAGGCAGTCCCCGAAGCAGCAAAATCAGGGAGCTGGACAGGGGACAGATTGTATTTGTCTTCAGTGTGGAAGGGATTGTCACTCTCGAATTGGCCTCCTCAGCCACACTAGACGCTGTTCCAAGTCCTCCATACAGAGGCCTTTACCATAGTCTCTCGAGACTGAAGGATGTCTAAGAAGATCAAAATAAATATTAGAAACAGTTTTCACAGATGTTAATAAAAACCTATATTTTCAGTACATAACCATCATTTCAAAAACTAAAACAGCAAACTATAATCATCAAGTTTCCCTCTAAAGTGGGCGCATGCGTGTGTGTCTCTGCCTCCCTGAGTGCAGCTGTTTTCCTCCTTTGCCCAGCAATTGTGTTAGGTTCCGGTTGTGCCGGAACTTGGATGGTGGGGGTGGAGTCGTGCATGCAGAGGCAAAGTTGTCTGGGTTGAGCCCCACCCAGCAGGGCTGAAAATTAGAGGGTACGTTGATCATCATCATCTTTGAGTGTCTGAATGGGGCTGCCAATGTATCTGAAAAAATGTTCCTCAGCTCTGCAAACATTCTCCACCTCTGATGTTAGCCAAGTAATTTACAAACATGCACCAAGAGGGCAGTATATGTGATTCAGTTTAAGGATGCTGAGTGGAATGGATGTAAGAAATGCTGGACAGATTTGCAGTTTAGTTATTCTCTTTGTGGTGTAGAGCAGGGGTCATCAACCCCCGGTCCGCAGCCCACTGCCGGTCCTCGGGCTGGCCGAAACTGGGCCGTGGACATGGATCTCTGCCTCCTCACTCTGGGGGTGGGTCACCCTCATAGGTGGGCATGTCTCACTTGCTCGTGGTAACCGTTCCCCCAGTGCCCCTTGTGGGGCAGCCCACACGGGAAGTGCCGACGGCCGGCCATGGGGCAAGCGAGCGACACAGGTGCGGAAGGCATCTTTAAGTTCCCACCTATATCACCATCCCTGGGAAGAGGAGCCCGGTGCACCCCTGCCCCATTGCCCTAGGACCCCTGACAGAGTGGGAAGAGGAGGCGAGTGGGAATCCCTGCATGCCAGTGCCTGCCTCCCATTCAGTGCTGTTGCCTCTCCCCTCCGCTCTGCTCTCCCCAGGCAGTCCTTCCACCCGCAGGCCGCACCATGCTGGACCTTCCAGGAGAGAGCCCTGCTAGGACAGGGAGAGGCAGCATAATTTGAAACATTATGGATGGCTAGACCAAGGAGCTGATTTGTTTTCTCTCTTGTTTCCTAGGGCAGTACAGCCACTTACTTTATATATATATTTGAAAAATATTATCAATACATCAATATGTTGGGAAGGGGTTCCCATTTGAGAACAATTTATCTGTGATGCTGGTTGCTCTTGAAGAACTGCATTTCACACAATGGGCCCCAGCTTCCCCATGCCATATATTATAGTAGGTGACATACTTGGCAGAGTTGAAGGACTTTGCCAGGTGTAAAGCCACTGACATACATTTACCTATGTACTGATATACCAGCCACAATAAAAAAAATAGTTGTAGGGCAGCTGTGTGGCAGTAATGGTGGCCACCTTCTCTGGGGACTTGTTACTGAAAAAGAACCAACATTCACACATGCAGTACTTGTAAGGAAAGATCTGATACATCATCAGAACAAAATAACACAACCCCCTTGGCGAGGGGGAAATAAACTGCAGATACACTGCTGGCCAGGAAAATGGTTCAATCATGGCCATGCACTTTGTGACCAGAAATTTATGCAGTGACCTGACTAGAGTACATTTGGCTGGTGTGATCAGGCCCTGTACTGAAAACATTTGTGCTGTGGTATGTCAATGTTGAGAATGATTACATCTGTAGAGATAAATGCACACAAGTGAAAATTGACTGGAGAAGGGCTATCCTACATAGATATTGACAGTATTCCTGTGTCTTTTCCAGTGCCGTCCACCCATATTAAGGAAATCAAACTATTGCCTTCATGTCTAGTACAGAAAGATTGATTAAATGGATTAGATTCAAGTGGAGGAGGAGTGAAAATTGATGGAAGAAAAATAAGTAAGTGAAGATATGGAGATGACACCACATTACTGGCAGAAAACAGAAATGATTTAAAATGGCTACTGTTGAAGGTTCAGTTATGAAAGAGACACAAAAGTCTTAGGATGTATAAAAATGAAGATTTATTACAGTCTATACAAAGAAAACAATGAGAGACAACACATTAAGAAATCTAATATACTGTACACCACAAATTATCACCTCTGAAGATGGCCATAAACTATTCAGGCTGAAACATGTTGGGCAAGTTTTAAACTGTAATAAATCTACATTTTTTACCCATCCTGGGGCTTTGGTCTCTCTTTCATTATTAGATGTTACCATTTCTTTTCTTTTTTGTGCTATTGTAGGTGAAAGAAGGGAGCATTGCAGCTGCATATACAGAGAAAAATCATGACTGCAGAAGAATTATGTACATTTAATGGTGACAACAAAGAAATTGAAGTTGTTGATTTTATATACTCCAGCTCAGTCATCAATCCAAATGGAGACTGCAGTCAAGAAATCAGAAGAAGACTGAAACTTCTTTTTTTAAAAAAATATATTTTATTTTTAACATAGGGTAACGGGAAAGAAAAAAGGGATTGAGGTTAAGGGGAAGATGAGAAACAATGACATACTAACATTCATTCTATACATATTGCCCTATCAAAATTCCAAATTGCTCTTTTTACTATTTTCTGCCTTCCAGATTTAAGTTCTCATTTTAATGCATGTTCTTCAAGCGATGTCTGATGACTCAAACCATTTGTAGAATAAGTCCCATCTTTCAGTTGCCTTTTGTAAAGGACAGTCCTTCATCACTTCTGGTAAGATGTCCGTTTCCGCTGTTTCCCGTATCTTCTCTATAAGATCTTCATGTTTCGGTACCATCGGATTTTTCCAGTTTTTGGCATAAAGAATTCTAGCTGCAGGGACTATGTATATAACTATATACTTCTTTGCCTTATCTATGTTATCAGGTATCATACTCAATAAAAACAGTTCTGGGATTAATGGAACCTTATAAAGCAA
Source organism: Pogona vitticeps (assembly GCF_051106095.1). NCBI lineage: Eukaryota > Metazoa > Chordata > Lepidosauria > Squamata > Agamidae > Pogona > Pogona vitticeps. The sequence goes on from NC_135783.1 coordinate 39,834,799, forward strand.
TCTTTTTTTTTGCAGCACAGCATGTACTCTTTTTCCAATACTGTTTCGCTACTCTACATGACCACCACATATAATAGCTTCCCACATGTGCTTCACATTTCCAACATACATTTGATACATCTGTATACATCTTCAACAATTTTTCTGGAGTCATATGCCACCTGTAAAACATCTTTTATATATTCTCTTTAAAATTAACCAATCTTGTAAGCTTTATATTATTTTGCCATATTTTCAACCATTGATCAATATCAATATTATGCCCTATGTTTTGTGCCCACTTAATCATACATTCTTTAACCATTTCATCTTGCATTTTGATTTCTAACAGATAATTATACATTTTCTTAACTATTTTATCTTTTGAACCTAATAAAAGCTTTTCAAATGTCATTTGTTCTGAATAAAAACCCTCTGTTTTGTCTTTAGTATATCTAGATTCCAGCTGTGCTCTGGGCCACCAGTCTATGTAAATATTCTGTGTCTCTAGCTCTTCTTTAGACCTTAATTCACAATCCTTTTTTAAAAAATAAATCTTGATATCTTAAAAGTTTTGCTTTTGTCATAAGATTAGGTTGTGTAAAGGCCTCTCTATAGGTGATACCCATACTGGTGTTTTGAAGAAGACTGAAACTTCAAAAGGCATAAGTGAAGGAATCAGACAAGATCCTCAAGTCTAAGGGAGACCGACCAAGATCATTCATTCTGTTTCTTCCCATTAACTGTGTAGGGATATGAAAGATAAATAATGAAGAAAGCTGGCAATTAGGAAAAAGAGATTAGTCTTAAATATATGGCTGTAGGAGAGCTTACAAATTCCCTGGTCTGCCAGAAAGACGAATAAACCTTGTCTCCTTAGAAACAAGAGTGGCTAAAGGGTGTTGTACTTTGGGCACATTATGAAACACAAAAGTCATCGGAAGAGACAAAGATGGGAAAGGTTGAAGGTAACAAGAAAGGAGAAAGAGCAAATATGAGATGGTTTGGCTCAGTGAAGGAAGTCATGTCCTTGAGTTTGCAGAATCTGAGCAAGGTTAATAGAGATGGGGGGTATTCATATACAAATACTCCTGCACAGGTGGCAATAATGAGGGTCTAGCCCCATGGGGCTGGACGATCCACTCACAATTCCACCAGTGCCACAACCTCTGCAATCCTACCAATGGCTCCCGAGATTGCAATCAGCTTGCCACTCCTGGAAGGAGGCAGGATGACAAGCCTCTCTGCCAGGTCAAAGAGTGGCTCGCCGATCACAGTCTCCGAATATGAATACCCCCGTCTCTAGTTGTTAATGAGAGACAAATCATTAATTCATAGCCTGTTGGATGTATCCATGTTGTTGCCATGTGCAATTTGATAGCACATGGCAACAACATGGATACATCCAACAGGCTATTCCTTTTGATTACTCAAAGGGACTGTAAAATCCTCTGGGAAGAAACTGCTTGAAATCCTTGGGAATTAGGGGAAAATTAGGTGCACACCATCTGCATGGAAACTACAAATTTTGGTAGATGGAGGGGCAGTCTGGGTGGCATATTGTCTTATTAGCCGGAATCAAAGGGTTCTGTTGCCGAGGTAACTGGAGGCACTTAATGGTCAGAGAGAAGTGTGAACCATGGCTACTGGGAACACCCCCCCCACACATTGTCAGAATGCAGTTCATGTTGCCCCATCAGAGAGAGCTTGTTGAGGACTCTGGAGGTCAGAGGGAATGACAGGAAGACATAGAAGAAGGTTTTGCTATAGGTGTAGAGAAATGCATCACCTTTGGAGTGCACCAAGGGTCAGCTCATCTTTGGCAAAAGATCCCACATTTGGTGTTCCCTGGGGCTATAAAGGGATAACTGTCTTGTGGTGATCCTCGGGTAAACAGTGGAACATTCCTGAGTCCTTTTCAAAAAAAAAAAACAACAACAACAACCTGTTGATAGGCACCCATCAGAGTTGTGTGGTTTGGTTTGCTGTGGGTGATCACAGAACAAAGGAAGGCTAATTGCCTTAGAGAAAGTACAAAGGAGTTGACAAGCAGATGTCCCAGCCAGCGGAGCCTCAAGGCAATGCCCTGAGAACTCTTTTTATTAACTTAGCATGATTACCTAGTATGTTGTGAGAATTCAGATAGGATACTAGTTACCTAATCATAACCAGGATTGGCTGGAGAAACCCTTTGATCTTGTGCTCTACCTCTAAGCGAAAGGGCAGAATGAGGGTTTACCCTGCTCGCTGGGAGCTGCCACTTCCTGCCAGGAGTGTATGCATGTCACTGGAACAGAATTTAGCTACAACCATTAAGCAGAAGTTTCCCACAATTTGCCATATGCTAGGAAAGGGGTAAATTTATTTTTTTCCCCCTGCAGATGTAGAATGCAGATTGTTTCTGGACCTCCTTTGTGCTGTGTCCATGATTGTTGGAGTCAAAAGAGTGGATGTTGAAACAGAAACCCTCGAGTCCTTTTCCTGAACCTGGTAGAGAAGATAAATTCTCTTGAAAGTTAATGGGACTGAAGAAGGTGCCTGCTGTGATTGTTTTACTATATAGGGGAGGGACAGAAACATGGAGGTTGCCAGTAGAGTTGCCCATCTAGGTTTGTGCCCTCTTTAAAAAAAAAAACACGTTGAAGACTGGATTTGGCTATTTCTGGATGTTGCATTCCAAGGCAGATGCCATGAGATTAGTTGATCAGAGAAAGCTCTCACGAATTCTGTGGGGAGGATGGGTTGGTGTTGCCACATCATCAGCTTGGAATATGAGGGCAGCCTGTTCAGAGGGTGGAAATGAATTGGAGTTGTCTGACTCAGAGGAGCCTGCTACAGGCATTTCCAGTTTGGAAGCAGTCCGGATGACTTGAAGGTATTGTTGAGGGCAAGTCTGATGAGACCCCTGTTGCCTCATAGGAACTGGTGGTAAGGAAGGTGAAGTGGCCAGTGTAGTGTCCAGAGTGACTGAAGTTAATATCAGAGTCAACACTAGGCTGGATGATGCCAAATTTGGGAGGGTGTAGGAGAGTGGACTGAAGGGAGGCAGCAGTGGAGAAAACTCAGCTTCTGTCAGTGCTGTATATGTAACCGTAGCAGAGCTGGAGCCACAGTTGTACATGTGGGTATAGCTGGGCTTCTCAGTTTCCTGTGAGCAGATGCTTTCATTGAAATGATGGTATCCAGTGTTTGGAGTGTGGTTGCCATAGTGCGGGGTGATCATAGGGAGACCTATGACTTTGTCCCAGGTAGCCTCTTGGAAGTAAGGAGAGCATGGCTCTCCAGTGCTGAACACTGTTTTCCAGTCCCAACCTTATGATGGAAAGGAGCAGCAGAATCCCATATGGAATATTGAAAGCAAGAAGGATGAAAGTGATATGAATGTGCAAGCCCCTAGACTAGCACCTTAAAGCATTCTGAGCCCTCTCGGCCAAGGAATCCTGTGGGTCATTGGTGGTGTTGTTGAATCTGAGGACTAGCAATGAACTGATACTACTTTTTGATGATACTGATACTGTCTGGGCTTATCCTGGCCCAGGGTTAGCTGGGAAGGAGAGTTACTTTCAAGTGTGGGCAAGGGGAAAAGTACAGCCTCCTCCAGTACTGACAAGGTTATAGAGTACACAGTTTCTGTGTAGGAGATTGGCTGTCATCCAGATGAGATGAGGGGCAAAGAGGCACATCTTCTTTTCATTTCGTGTTGTTCTTCCTCTTCTTTTTCATTGGTTCAGCTTTCAAGATCTAGGAAGATCTCTCCTTTTCTGTCTGTGATATATGGGAGACCTCATATCAGGGGGGTCAGGATAGATGAGGCCAAGGCCAAGAGAGACAGTCTCTGTGTCAGTTGCATGATAGATACGGAGGTGGCGGTGATTACAGATGGGCACAAAACGAACCACAACCCAGAAAAACTGATGAATCGGGCTAGTCCACTTTGAGGATCCCATTTTGCTGAAACAAAACAAAGCGGCAAATCCCTCCCCTCCTCACCACTTTGTTTCATTCAGCAAAATGGGAAGCCCACTTACCCCGTTCCCACTGCCCCCATCACGTCCCTATCTGGTCCTGCTGCCGCTGCTGGCTTCTCTTCTGCTGCTGCCATCACTGTCCTCAGAGACAGCAGGCCTGGATTCCCCACCCTCCCTGGAAGCCTGCTGCCTCTGCGCAGCGTCTGCCTATCAGCTGGGTGGTGGGCTCATGTGCAGAAATGGCAGGCCCAGCTCCTGGAAGGGAAACTGGGCCCACTGTCTCTCAGGATTGTGGTAGTAATGACAGCAGGGTCAGGCAGGACAATGGAGGCAGTGGGAAGGGGGCAGGCAGGGGGCAGAGGAGGTCTTAGGTCCCTCCTTGAGACACAAACTGGAAAAACAGACTGCAAACTGGTGTCATTTTGCCAGGGGGTCACGGTGCATAGTTTGTGGTTAATTACAAACCATGAACCACCAGTTTTCTGGTTCAGGCCTATCTCTGTGGTTGGTGGGAGATGTTTGTAGATGGCCATGGATTTGATTGGTTGTTGCTTGGTCTCCAAAGAAGACAACTGTAAAGGTAAAGGTTCCCCTTGACAATTTGTCCAGTCATATCTGACTCTAGGGGGCGGTGCTCATCCCCGTTTCGAAGACATAGAGCCAGTGTTTGTCTGTAGACAGTTTATGTGGTCACATGGCCAGTGCGACTAGACACGGAACACTGTTACCTTCCCACTGTAAGGTAAAGGTAAAGGTTCCACTTTACATTTAGTCCACTCGTGTCCGACTCATCCCCATTTACAAGCCACAGAGCCAGTGTTTGTCCAAAGACAGTTTCTCTGGTCATGTGGCCAGTGTGACTAGACATGGAACCCTGTTACCTTCCCACCTATGTATCTACTTGCATTTTTACATGCTTTCGAACTGCTAGGTTGGCAGGAGCTGGGAAAAGCAACGGGACTTCACTCTGTCGCATGGATTCAAACTGCTGAACTTCTGACCTTGCAGCCCAGAGCCTATTTGTGGTTTAACCAGCGGCACCATCACATCCCTGTAGCCTCCAACAAAAATACTCTTAGTCAAGTGTTGCAGATTTTTCATCCTGTGGTGTGAAAGCAGTGCTGTGTTTGCAGGCTTGGGCATTGTGACTCTTACCAATGCTTGACAACGACATTTTAGCTCCTCGGCCCACACACTTTTTGAAGAGTACAGAAAGTCTCATGGAGTGGTAATGGGTGGGAAGGCTCACCACTGGCAGGGAGATTAGGATGAACAGAGAACCAGCTAACTTTAAACTTTAAACAGGTTGTACTGGGACCAAGAGATTCATATATAGTATGTAACTCCACATATGTGTGAGTCCACAGAGACAGCGAAGGAATGAAATGTTCCATTCAGAGAAGCCATTGTGGAGTAGGCCAGCCAAGAGGTCTCTAAATACACAAAAACCATCAACCTGGCAGTATAGTTCCCTATACTTTTTCTGGCTTGCTGATAGTGCTAAAAGAAGTGAATTTTCTGTAGGGTTAACTATGAGCATTGGGCAGAAAAATGGCTTCAAGAAAGCTACCAGTTCAGCAGAACTTAAGCACTTAGTGAAACGTGTTGTGAAAGAGTGATATATATTATTCACACTTGAATGAATGACCTAGGCAGGGTTACTCTGGCCTGTCTTTGTCTACTAGGGTGATTTAGCAGAACAGCAGTCTAGACTGAAGGTTGGAGGGTGGGGGAGAGAGACATATGCCAAAGCAATCAGTTCTGAAGGTCTGTACTTTTCGTATTGGGCCACAGACAAAATAGGCCTGGTATTGATGTTTCAACTAGAGTAGATCTATTTGAATCAATGGAATTTATGGAGGAGTTGACTAACCAAACCTCCATTGATTCAATGGGCCTAATCTAGTGTGACTTACTATGCTAAGCAATAGAGTTTCAGCCATTATAGGAGGGAGTGGTGTATGCTTCCTTGCAAGGAGTGGTGATGCATTCTTTCTTGAAGAAGACTTTCTTAAACCCAGAGGTATGTGAGAAGTGCCACCTCAAAGTAAATATCTTTGTTTTGGGCAAAGCACTTTAGAGGGTGTTGCCTGGATAACTTCAAACTGCTTAACACAGTGGTCCCCAACCTTGGGCTTCCAGATGTTCTTGGACTACAACTCCCAGAAGCCTTCACCACCACCTCTGCTGGCCAGGATTTCTGGGAGCTGAAGTCCAAGAACATCTGGAGGCCCAAGGTTGGAGATCCCTGGCTTAACATTTCAGCCTGACATGCTGTGAAGGTCAGGAGGCAGCGAGTGTGCCCTCTCCTCTAAGTGAAGTGAATGTCAAAGGAGAGATAGTGAAAAAGAGTGATGTAGGAGGAGGAAGTAAACTTGAAAGGGTTAAAACGGAGGTTTGCTTGTCAGAGGAGGAAGGGTTAAGGGGAGGAGCAATGGATTGACGTGTGGGAAGAGGATATAAAGGAAGGAGCGAGTGAGCAGGATTTCAAGTGGTAACAGGCGCGAAATGAGATTCTAAGGAGGAATCTAAGGCAAAGGAAGTAAAGAACTTGCTGGAGGACTTCCAAAACCTTAAGGTCAGTGATTTACTGCCAGACCCCACACTGAAACAGGGAGGCATCACCATCCAAGAGACCACAGAATGGACAGTGGTGGTGTTCCCACGGGGACACGGTCCTTGGAGGAAGGTGGTACGTCCCGACATGACTTTCAACAAACCTCCGACCGAGAGGGATTGGGCTCGCCACCCCTGCTGTGGGACCATATGCCCCGTGAGAAGTGCCCCCCTTCGGAAGCCCACAGACAAGGAGCGTTTTGGACCGGCTCCCCGGTTTTGAAGCAAGACTATGTAGTAAATCCATATGGACAAGTTGAGAAGAAGTTACATGACTGGGACGTTTTGGAACCTACAGAAGTTATAGTTGATACTCCTTTGTTGCAAGTTAATAAAAATCGTTCTGTTTTAGAACCACAGACTCCTCTCGTTCCTGCTTACGTCGGTGAACCACCTAAAACACTTTACGAACCTTTTGACACATGCTCTTATTTAGTTATCCTTTCTGAGGACTGAAATAATAAATTAACTCATTTTGAGCATGTACTGTATATTTTCAGTAAATTTACAAATGTTAATTTAATAGACACCTATGATATACCTGTCGGAGTATTACCTTTAATAATAATCTTAGAACTGCAGAGCTGAATGGAATTCTATGCATCATCGAGTCCAGTTCCTGTCAAGGAGGCACAGTGGGGAATTGAACTCCCAGCCTCTGGCTGCCTAAATCACTGAGCTATCTAGCAGCTCTTGTTCCAGTGCTCCATCCCTAACAGGCCTGCTTATCAGTGACATCTACACAGGTTCCATATGCCAGATGCATTAACAACAAATGCCCTTTGCTAGAGGGAACACAGAAATGGAAACAGGAGGGAGGAACATTGCCCCTCTCCTGAATGCGTGGCTCATTGAAGCAACTGCTTCATTCCTGTTATTTCATGCGAAGATGCAGAAAGAACAATGAGAATATGGATTATACTCTGACCACTAGATGTCACTGTTGCCCTATGCATACAGGCAGGTTTTCCACATATGCATTCCTAAGTAAAGCTGTGTGAAAAAAATCACTTCATCAATTAAAAAAAAGATTTATGTGATTCCACACCTCTTAGATTAAACAAAGAACTGGAGGCAAGTGTGATCAGATTTTTTTTCCTTTTTTCAGACCAGCAGAGCATTGGGGGGGGGATATATACAACACTTAAATGAATTAAAAGTGCCCCTGTTCCAAAACTGCTTGTAAACCCATTTTAATCAATAGTAGGCATGCATCAATTTGAATAACTCATTGTTCTTGCTTTAAAAATAAAATGTGCAGGAAAGTAATATGGGATGGAGTTGGGGATGAGAAATTTAGGATTTCTGTGGAAAGGAATTTGACAGCTCTGCTTATCAGGGCCATATGTAGAATGGGGCAGGTGGGGCTTTGCCTTAGGGCACCAGATTTAGAGGGCAAACCCAGAGTTCAGGGATGGGCCTAACAGCCTGATCTACTAGCATAGGATAAGGCCAAGATACACCTGGCTGCCAGGAGGAGAAGGTAACAAAAATGTCAATTATGCCAGGGCTAGATAGTGGAGGGTGTGTCTACTCAGGGTTCAGTAAGACAGACCTCTAGCCTGTACCATCCATTTAATAATATACTGTATATGGTATGCAAAGCTAGCTATCTCTTAAAAACATCTCTGATGTGTTTTTGCAGATCTGACAATGCTGCTGATCCCCTTCTGGAGAAGGGAGATGTTGGCAAGGTGATCAGTACTGTAAATACCACTTGTATTATTTTCACAGCCATTTCACAATGTGAAAATAATACTGAGTTGATTTGGAAGTACATTTTGTGCTGTTTACTCTCGGTGTGGTAATTGCTAGCTACAGCTCTGCATCTTATCACTACTCCAAAAAAATTCACAAGGAAAAAAACCTCTTGCTTGTTGTAAGTTTAATATTTGAGGGAATTTTTTTTCCAAAACAGTTAACGGAATATTTGTACCTGTGGAAGGATTACTGCTGTGAAAAATGAGGGCCGGCTGTGACACAAGCCAAAATATGTTTCCACTAATGGGGAGATTTGCTTCCTATCGTTTCATTCCGGTAGAAGGGCTATGATGTGTGTGTGTTCAATGAGAAGATACTACTTAACTGTTTCTTCATTTCTCGATGGAGGATCAAATCTCTGCTGTGGCAGAGTCTTCAGCAGTTTGCACAGTTGTGGCCCTTTCTGGACAGGAGATTGCTAACTATACTGGTCCATGGGTTGGTAATCTCTGAGATTGACTACTACTATTCTCTCTACGTGGGGCTGCCTTTGAAGGCAACATGGAACCTTCAGGAGGTGCAAAATGCAGCAGCTAGGTTTGTATCGGGAGCACTGAAGTACAGTCATATGTCCCCAATCCTGGCATGCCTGCATTGACTTCCTGTTTGCTTCTGTGCCAGATTCAAAGTGTTGGTGCTAACGTACAAGGTCCTTAACAGTTTGGGACCTTGTTACCTGTTGGAGCATTTCTCCTTAAGATTGTCTATCCTGGCTACCCAGTCTATCTAGCCACCCCTAGAGAGGCCCAGAAAACTACTACCAGGAACCAGGCCTTCTCAGTGGTGGCCACAATACTATGGAACATGTTGCCTGCTGATATATGTCAGGCTCCTTTCCTTCTGACCCTCAGGAAACATGTCAAATCTGTGCTTTCCAAAGAAGCCATTAGGAACATTCTCCCCCTTTGACAATCTCACAGATCTAAGAGTTTGAAGTTGGATTTGGTTTGCTGCTCCCTCTGGGTTTCTTTTCATTAGTTTTTAGTGCAGTATTGCCTCGACTTATGAACTCAATCTGTATTGGAATGGTGTTCGTAAGTCAAAACGTTCATAAGTTGAAGCACCATTTCCCATAGGAATACATTGGAAACCAATTAATCCATTCCGGCCGAAGGAAAAACATCATCAAATAAATAAATAAATAAATAAATAAATAAATAAATAAATAAATAAATAAATAAATAAATAAATAAATAAATAAATAAATAAATAAATAACCACCCAGCATAGTGCTTTGTCACTAGATGGGCGGGATAGAAATGTAATAAATAAAATAAATTTTAGTTTCAGTCCAACCATTGGCATCTGTAAAAGAACACTCAACAAGTAAACAACTGTAGCATCAGACATAAAAAGAAATGCACCTACAGCCAATGTGGTGTAATAGGGTGTCAGACTAGGATTCAGGAGACCTGAGTTCAAATATCTGCTCAGCCATGAAAACTCGTTGAGTAATGCCAGTGGTAAAATCCTTAAACACTCGCATACCTTGGGAATCATATTCAGGTCACCCTTAGTGGGATGGGTTTCTAATTTGAGAAAAGCTGAATTAACTGATAATGGTTGATACTTAACAGATGTACAATATATTCCACCATAGCGGTAAAAATTGCGATTTATGTGCCTCATCAGGCTGCTGTCCAGGTTCTAAGCGTTGATGAGCAACTGCAAGGCTTCTGTACTCCTTTCATATGGCTCTTTGAAATGCACCGTGCAACTTTCCAAATGGAGGATTCTTCAATCAGAAGGTTGTTCTCTGAAAACCTTTTAAAGGGAGAACTGTCCTCTATGCAGGAGGACACTTGGCCACCATACTCAGCTATTCAAACTAGGGTTTAAAATGAATGAGCCCAATAAAACCAGATAGACCTAATCATCATGTCCACAGTCCTGATATGCAGAAAATACTGAAACCTCCCCCCCCATATGAACAGAAACTCACTGAGAAGCCATAGCCTCTATTTTTGCAGATTTCAGCAGATCTTGTAGACTTAATTCAAGATTTTTGGACTAAAGAGTTGCACATCTTGAGACCTGTACTAATGAGGAGAAGTTTGCTCCCATATACGACTCTACTTGCTTTCAGTCAGTGAGGCTCTCCTATATGACTTCCTCTTCTCAGGAGAAGTGAGTTATGAGTAGAAAATGGGTGGAACCATACATATGGAACATTGTCCTCATAGAGGGTCCTACATCAGTTGTCACAGGTGGCTTTTGGGTGTGCATGTGTAAATTCCTTTTGTATTGAGCTTCACTGAAGATTGTCCAGGTAAATGTCTCCTCGAATAATAGATCTTGTAATCTGCTCTATAGTGGAGCCCTTTGTATCCCTGATCTCCAAGTCCTCCAGAACAGGTGCTGGGGCCAGGACTGGGTGTGGACCGGGGTCCAGGGTCTAGACACCCCTTATTCATGAGGCTTGCATCTGTTTCCACAGCCCCATCCTGTTATTTTTTCCATAGAAAAAAGGATTGCTTAAAAAATCTTGTGTATATAGCATTTTGGGAACACCCATGGCATAGCTATATCTGTCTGTAGATTTCCCAGTTTCTGAGGAATGTTCAAAACAGGAATGAATTTTCCTCCATAACCCTTGGAGGGCATCATGGGATTTTCTAAGCCAAAAGTTTTAAAATAAAATTTTAGAAATTCAGATTAGAGGGGGCCCATGGGTGCTTGGCTACCACATTTGGGCTGTGTATGTGTGTGTGGGGGGGCAAATGTCGCCCGTCCCATTGGCAGATAGAAACATATGGGTTTTACACGTTCTTCTATTATTGGATATCTTTTTGTTCCCTTTCTGTTAGGAACTGATCCTTTGATGCACACATTCATTTATAAAAATACTTCTCTCTCTCTCTCTCTCTCTCTCTCTCTCTCTCTGTGTGTGTGTGTGTGTGTGTGTCTCACGCACGCACACACACACACACACACACACACACACACACACAGAGGGAGAGAGAGAGAGAGAACTGTGTGTGTGCACTGTTAGTTGTCTGTGCAGGGCTTTTGCTATGTGTAGAGAAGTGACAAGAATAGCTGGCATGAGTCTTCCTCCAAAATCCTGAGATATTCAGGCCTTCCTTCAACAAACACTATCTGTGATGAAGATGAGTACTTGACACTCTCATCATGTTAAAACAGAGCAGATAATTTCTTTTCTCTGTGTCCACCTGAGTGAGCAAAAAGGTCAAGGATAATGAAAGCTGCTAATTAGAAAGCATCTGGCTATTCGGGCGAGCTACTTCCCTAATGCATACAATACTTTTAATGATGTTCTTGTTCAATAGTATTTGGCTGATTTACTACAATATAATAATAAGCTTGTTGTGCCACTGCCAAGTTGTAGCAGATGTTTGGAGCTTTGTGATAGGATTCCCTGCAGAAGAGAAAGTAGTCACCTTGATTCAGGGTTCATTTTAAGTGCAGTTCAGCTTTCTTGCAGCCGTACAGCATCCTTTCTCTTATGCGGTACCCCAAACAAAAGGCAGTACGCCAAGCAAGATCTTACTGTAGTGATTATCTACAGACCAGACTTATAAATGTTCATTAATGAGGTGCTGGTTGTGTTCCTGGCTGCATACCTGAATGCACAAGCACCCAGGAATATGGTCAGCACCTCATTAATGAGCTATGTCCCAGCCTGTATACAATCACTACAGAAGATCTTGCATTCACAAGTGTTAGTTTGCCATTTCTGCATCTTCCCGTATATGTCTCTGCAGTAGGGTTCAAGCCACTGTGTCTCGTAGTTTTGGTCAGCCCAGATGGCTCATCTGTCCAGTTGTGGGTGTGAAATACAGAAAATATATCAGTTCCCTGCATGTTACCATACTTAATTAAAGGAAATGATACTGATTTATATGCGAAAACTGTTAATGGACTATATCTAACCTACTTTCGTCTGTATGAACAGGCATTCCCTTCTGGTTATGATTAAGAAGTACTCTTGTTCTGCTTGCTGACTTCTGCAGAACTTGGAAAATGTTTCCTCAAAACAGCTTCTTCAGCCCAGTTTTTCTTCCTCTTGCATTTCTGCAAATGGCACTTCATTCTTCAAATTCTAGGTAACTTTTGATATGACTAATCCTCTTCCTAGTGAAGCAATGGATTTCCAGGCTGTAGACAAGGAAGAGGCATTTCAAACATTTCTCCTTCTTTAGCCTCCTAGTCAGTGGATATTCTGTTAGTACGTTGCTCCTTTGATGAATAGGCATTTGATATTTGCCTCTAGTTCTAAATTAATGAATAATTTAATTTATAATCTTAAAACCACCAGGTTTGAAGAGAGTCTATGGATCTTCAAATCCAGCCCTTGTCAAGGAGGCACAGGGGGGAATTGAACTCCCAACCTCTGGCTGTAGAGCCAGATATAGTCCAGCAAACTCTGCTTATAGACATCTGATCCACCTACATGTAAGAGCTTTAAATGGTACATTTTTTACTACAGTTCCCAGAATCTCATAATAATATGGCTACTTGTAGTCCAGAAAAGTAACATTTTCAAGTCATTCTTGCAATCTGTTGGATTTGCAACCTTAAATGCTGTCTGTGGTTTGAGTGAGTGGCAGGGACTTTTCTGGCCTGTGGTGATTGTGTATCCATCCAGCACTAACCAATCATTCTTTACAGCTTTTGAATTCAAAGAGAGTGCATCTTTGCTGAGTATTTTATCCTTCTCTTTCATCAGTTGGTGGCAGATGTTTGTTGCTGTTGATCTGTTTCATTAGTTGAGAATGTGTGCAGTAAAAACAGGTCTTTAATTTCAAGCAACGGTAAGTAAACAAAGGCACGGGTTTTTTAAAATTCTTTCTCCTGCAAATGTCTCAGAATGAGTTATTGAGTCACTCTTCATAAATGCCAACTAATGAGAAAGGAGTGGGCTCTGGGGAACTTTGTAGTTATTCTCCTCTGTGAATCTCTGTACTTCTTTTGCATGGCAAAATATGATTTTACCAGATTCAAAATTTGGCAACAGAGTAATCACTCAGGAGTTCTAAATTTGCAAATTTTAATGAGTTGTCTTTATTGTAAGATCTTATCCATAGTGAAAGGGGGAAATTTTTAAAAAGAAGATCAGATCTGGAGAGTAAATGTATTGTTCTCTGCAATGTTGAACTTTTTCTGTAATAGAGTTACTAAAACATTGAAATCCATATTCATATCTGAAACTAATCTTTCAACTGCATCAGATTTTTAAGTACATCTCCCAGCTGGCTCTTATGAATTCTTTCTTCCCCACCCCCCATGATGTTGATAGAAAACTGAGCTAGAAGGAAATGCATTTTCCTTCCAGCTCAGTTTTCTATCAACATTCCGATAATCCTCCTAGATGGCTCTTTCCAGTTCCAATTAAATAAATTAGAAGTAGCAGTAAAGGACAGTTTGCTCATAAGCTGAGTGTTTCTTAATTACCCACACATGATTTTTTTTTAAATTGTTGCTGCTGGTTATTTCTGTAAATGCTTTATTTGAAAAATCTCTGCCTCCAATCCGTGCACAAATGAAATAATGGTGTCACTTTGGGAGATGCATCACTTAGTAACATATTGAGAGGAGGAGGTGGAAGAGATTGTTGAGTCATTGTGTATTGGGGAATAGTACACTGTTTGTTCTGTTGTTTTTCAAGACAACTGAAAGGCAGGCAACAATAAGCACATATTTCCAGACAAGTGCCTTGCAACTCTCAGCCCACACAACCTTGAATCCTTCTGGAATCTGATTATTTCTGACGCAGTTATAGTCACCCTTCATAAAAATTGAACACTCTGGAGAAGGAAGGAAAAAACATTAATGTTTAGCTATTGGTTGCAAGTATTTTGTCTGAAGGCCATACAGAAAATGAACCTCGGGAAAAATTGAGGACAGGAAATGCAGTCATGGTACTTTAACTGACCTTTTAAACTAGCTTGAGCTTTAACAAAGGAAAACCCACATCTCTATCAATCCCTTTAGGAGCAGGAGCTGGCCTGTTTAATAGGATATATTCATACAGCAGTACAATGTGCAGACAACCAGAGGTGTTCTGGGCTAAAGCTCCCAGAATGCCCATTGTCTTCCTAGGAGTGGAATGTTCTAGGGCAGTGTTGGCAAACCTATGGCACATGCGCCACAGCTGGCATGCAGAGCCCTTTCTTGCGGGTACGCGAGCCATAAGTCGCTGGATCGCTATTCCCCCCCTCCGCTGCCAAACCTCAAGAGCTGGAGCTTCGACGGGCGGTGGGCCAGGATCTGGAGCAGCTGGTGCTGGCGGTGGATCCAGAGTGGGGTCTCGAGGCACCTCCGTGCCCAGGATCCCTCCTTCTGCCACCACTTCCAGTTCTGCCAACGCCACGTCCGATTCCTCCACCACTGTTGCCACGGCCTGCCAAGGGGTGTCCCCCCCTCCAGTTTGGGCACTTGGGCCCAAAAAGGTTCACCACCACTGTTTTAGGGGTTGTACTCTTCAAAATGGAAGTTTGACAAATTCTACAGACATCTATGGAGGAAATCGTAGCTCAGCAACAGAGACAAAAGACAAAAGTTCAATCCCTGGCATCTCTAGTTTTTTTTTTTTAAAGCAATCAGCAGTTAATGCAAAAGGCTTTTGACTACCATCCTGGAGAACCATTCTAGATTAAACAGTACACTTTTAGGAGAACCACCAGTCTGACCTGGTATCAAAACTTGGGAAGGTTATATTTTAGGACTTTAACTCTCAGAACCCCTTAGCCAGCACAGCCGTTTTCTGAAGATTGTCCATATGTTGGCGGGCAGTGGTGATGGAGTGGCTGCTACAAGAGCCATGCTTTCTCTACTGCAGAAGCTACATCTTCTTTGATGTCTGGCAGCCAAGGAAAGATGGCACCAGAGATGACAGGAGATAAGAGATGGTGTTGATCTCTGTGATACCTTTTTCAGAGGTGGGGCATTATCAGGATTAGGAGAAGAGGCATATCTACATCTTGTGTATGTATGTAGATCTCCCTGGCTTCCTGTACAAAGGCAGATAAATAAGGAAACATAGAATCATATAATAACTGAATTGGAAGGGGCCTATTAGGCCATTGACCCCAACCCCCTGCTCAAGGCAGGAATCTAAATCAAAGCAGGTCTGACAGATGGTTGATCAATTTTGTCTTGAATGCCTCCAGCACTGGATCTAAAATAGCATTGATTTTTCTCTTATTCTACACCATCTCTAAAAGCTTGGCTGGAGAAATGTAGATCTCTTATAAATTGCAATAAACACATAAGTGAAGGCTGACTTTTTTTTCCAGACTTCATGGGAATGAGCAGCAATTCTGTTATTGTTGTTGTGTGCCATCAAGTCACCTCTCACCTATGGTAATCCTATCAATGAGACACCTCCATATTGTCCTGTCTTCAGCTGCCCTGCTCAGGTCTTTTTAATGCAAACCTGCGACTTCCTTTAGGGAATTAGTCCAGTAAGCAGTGAAATGATAGAATTCCTGCATTCCTGTGCTCAGGAGAGCCGAAGACCATCTCCCTTCTACAGGTTACTGTGTGAGAGACAGTGGGATTGTGGTTGGGCCGCTGTCAGCTGACATCCTTTTTCCGGTTGCCCGGAGTGTTGGGGAGGAGGTGTGGTGTTAGTCTACAAGGATTCCTTCCACTTTTCCAGACTCCCTGTCCCCTTGGGAAGTGGTCTAGAGCAGCGGTCCCCAACCTTTTTCAGACCACAGACTGGTTGGGAGTGCGGGCTCTGTGCATGGAGGGGGGCAGGGGCACCCCCGTGCTTACGGGTGGCCATGTCACATTCACAGGTGTCTGTGTCGTGCTTGCGGAACGGCATGTCACACTTGCGGGGTGGGTATGCCGTGCTTCTGGAGGGGTGTGTCACTCTTTTGCGCATGCCCACAAGCGTGACACACCCACCTGCAAGCGCAACATGTCCACCCTGTGAGTATGACACCCCCATCCACAAGCATGACATACCCACCAACAAGCGTGACACGCCCATCGTGCATTGGGGGGGGAGATCAATGTCTGGGGCCCAGTTCAAGGAAACCCACGGACTGGCACCATTGGGGGCCCCTGGTCTAGAGGGCCTGTATTGTGTGTTGCTCTCAAGAGACAGACTGGGGATTCTGTTGCTGTACCACCCACCCTGCTGCCTACCAACAGTCTCTCTACGTGAGCTGACGGAGGTGATCTCGGATCTGGTGGTGAGGACCCCCAGACGTTTGGTACTGGGGGACCTCAACCTCTATGCCGAGGCCACCTTAACAGGGGAAGCTCAGGACTTCATGGCTGTAGGGTCACGAAATGAGAAGGCTGATAGGCTAGGTGATCACCAGATGATTAAGAAAGCAAATAGTCTTAAAGAGAGAAGTTAAAGAAGTCAGCCACACACACAAGGATGTCTGCCAGCAGTGCTCCTGATGGGGGATAGTCTTAGAAGAATAAGAATAAGATGACTGCCCTGCCCCAGGAGGACTGTGTTTTATTAACCTTACAAGCTCACAGATAGTTGACAGTATACATATAGTTGACAAAGTTCAAATAGGACAGTGGTTACATAATTCCGTTAAGATTGGCCCAAAGAAAGGCTTTGAAGTTAGCTCCCTATCACTATGAGAAAGAGGAAGAATGGGTAGCCATGTCTCTCAGAAGCAGCTGCATCTTGTTAGGAGAGTATGTCTTCACTACAACGACAATGTGGCTTAGCAACTTTGGTGATGGCACTCCCACACATGGCACCATGACAACCATGGGGCTGTCTCAACATGTCATCGGCCCGACTCATGAGAAAGGCCATACACCTGACCTAGTATTCTCTGTCTCTTTTTTTAATATTTATTTTTTAACAACTAAGAATAGTGTAGGGAATACAAAAGGTAAAAGGAAGTGAGGGGAAAGGGAAAGGGTTATGGGGATAGGAGAACACAAAGTATGCAATAATCCAATCCATTCATATTTCAATAACATATCAACATTCTGCTTTTTTTTTTTTTTTTACAATTTGATTACCCTGCAGCTATCAACTTACAGTTATGTTTTAGTTTACATCTACGTTACTCCATCACTATCAGGAAGTCGAAGCCATTTGTAAAATAAAATAATCGTTCAATTTCCTTTTGAACTGGACAGTCATTTAGCACGTCTGAAATAATATCCATTTCTGTCGCTTTCCATATTTTCTCAGTAAGCTCCTCTTGTTTCCGTAACTCCGCTTTCTTCCAATTTTTGGAAGAGAAGGATGAATTCAGGACAGCAGTCCAATTTTAACATAACATTTTCTGACTGTAGTAGCTAAATAGCTCACTGGGTAACTCTTTATCCCATCTATGTTACCTGGTATCGTACTCAATAAAAGCAGTTTTTGAGTTAGTAGCTTCATTTAACTGTTTAACATCTGATAACTTCTCTTTCATCCGATCTTCTATCTGGCTAAGATGTTCATTTACTTGCTGAAATCCTGCTGTTATCTTTTGCATGGCAATCTGCCATGCTTTGTCTGATTTTTGTGCCACTATTCCCAAATTTTGAGATTGGGCAGACAAAGTCCCCGACATTTGATATTTTAATTTTTTTGAGACCATTTTGATCTTTCCAATGAGTAGGGTCTGTATAAATAATACTATATCCTTCACCAAAGTGGCCAACCCTCAAATATCTTTCCAAAGTTTCCACTATTTTATCAACAAACCAAACCAAATCATAAACCTCCCCTAGGTTCTTCCTCCCATCCTTACACAGATATCATAATATATAAATCTACTTTTAGCCCAACAATTTATTTATTTATTTATTATTTATTTATTAATTGGACTTATATACCGCCCCATAGTGCTACAAGCACTCTCTGGGCGGTTTACAATTTTTTAATTATACAGGCTACACATTGCCCCCCCCCCAGCAAGCTGGGTACTCATTTTACCGACCTTGGAAGGATGGAAGGCTGAGTCAACCTTGAGCCGGCTACCTGGGATTTGAACCCCAGGTCGTGAGCACAGTTTTAGCTGCAGTACAGCGTTTTAATTTAAAATACAACCATGGCAAAAATATCCCCTTTTCTCTAGAAACCTAACAAAATTCTAATATCAGAGTCCCACATAGTCCAGCCAAAGAAAATACAGACTAAACAGCAGTCACAGGGGGGCAGTCTCTCCAATAGATGTCCTTATAATCCATCTAATGTTCTTTCCATTAATCCAAAGATTCAATTAAAAAAACTCCAGTCCTGGTTTTCCTAGCTCCTCAGTCCAGTCACCCACATTGTCTCGATGATGATTCTCAGTCTATTTTCTTGCTTCTAAAAGCTTATTCCTTCTTCTTCAAAAATCTAACAAGTTTCTATTATCAGTGTCCCGTACTGTCTAGGGAGAAAGGTCCAGGCTAAACAGCATTCACAAAATTTCAGTCTCTTAAATTTTGTCCAGTGGTATTTCACTCTGGGATTTTTTTCAGAAACAATTTTTTTTCCATCTCACTGTCTCTCTTTAGGCCTTGAACCAGCCTGCTGTTTAAGAGTCAGTTTCATTTTTGAAGAAGCAGGCTGGTAAGCAAAACTCGCCGCTCCTTGTTTTCTTTCGGCCAAATATTTTCACTCTGATTTCTTTTTCAGCTTAATGGGGTTGTTCATAAATCAAAGGCTTCAACTTACTTTGTTGTTGCATATTTTCAACACCATATTGCTTGTTCTCCTCTCCTCGGGGGGGGGGCTTGCTCACAGCTCACTGCCAAATGGCTCCCACATCCGATCTGTGCTCGGGTGAATTTTCAGAGGGAAAAAATACCGGGTTGCTGCCGGTTGACCTATTATTCTCAACTGGATGGGGGGATGGTGATCCAGGTGTGGTGGGTTTATCTTTGACCCCGTTGTCATGGTCAGACCACTTCTTGGTAAAGCTTAGACTCTCTGCCACTACTACCCTCTGCAGGGATGGGGGATCAATTAAAATGATTGCCCCTGGAGACTTATGGATCCTGAAGGATTCCTGAATGCTCTAGGGGAGTTTCCAACTGACATGGTCAGTGCTCCTGTCGAAAACCAGGTCGCTTTGTGGTACAAGGAGATGGCCCGGGGGGTTGACACAATCGTGCCTAGGTGCCCTCTCGCTGCCCACAGAGCCTATATGCCTCATGGTGCACAGAAGAGCTTCTGGCTATGAAATGGTTGGGGAGACGGCTTGAGCACAGATGGAGGATATATTGCTGCAACTATGACCAAACACAGCTTAGAGCCCATTATCAGGCCTACTCTGTGGTGATACGGCTGGTGAAACACCAGCATTTCTTCAGCCATATTGCTTCCTCAGTGTGTCGTCCAGCAGAACTATTTTGAGTGGTCCAGGACCTTCTTCAGCCTAATGGTTCAGTGGAGGTCCCAGACTGCTTAGTGGCTCGCTGTAACAAATTTGTTACACACTTTGAGGGAAAAATTGCTCAGATTTGCAAAGAGTCGGACTCCACTGTTGATGCAGAGCCTATGGTTGTTTCCAGTGCTCTGGACTTATGTCATAATTTATTGAATGAGTTTCAGTTGTTATGACCCAAGGATGTGGACAGGGTGCTTGGATCGGTTTGCACCACCACTATGCGACTCACACCTGGATACTGGAGGTCTTCACCTCCTCATTAAGAGAGTGAGTAGTCCCCACCCCATTAAAGGAGGCAGTGATTCACCCACTCTTAAAAAAACCTAAT
The DNA here is from genome assembly GCF_051106095.1 of Pogona vitticeps. NCBI lineage: Eukaryota > Metazoa > Chordata > Lepidosauria > Squamata > Agamidae > Pogona > Pogona vitticeps. Next base: position 39,854,775 of record NC_135783.1, read on the forward strand.
CTGGACCCAGGTCTAGTGAGCAACTACCGACCAGTAGTGAACCTCCTTTTTCTGGGCAAGATGTTGGAACATGTGGTGTCTGAGCAGCTCCAGGCTCTCCTGGTTGAAACAGACTATCTAGATCCATTTCAATTGGGTTTCAGGCTGGGTTATGGGACAGAGACTGCCTTGGTCACCCTGTTTGATGACCTTTGCCGGGAAAAAGACAGGGGGAATGCATCCCTGTTGATTCTCCTGGACCTCTCAGCGGCTTTCAACACCATCAACCATGGTGTCCTTCTAGGCAGATTGGCTGGTGTAGCAACCCCAGACCTACTGGAGTATCCCACCCTGTAGTTATGCTGCCACCAACCATTCGCTCTCCCAAGTCACCCAGGCCAGGAATGGATTTTACTAAACAATAGAACAAGGTTTATTGAAAAAACAAACAGGGTAAATAAAAGGATCAGGTAAATAGGATACTGGAACTTGGTATAGTCCCAATCATACACATACAACAGATTGGTTCCCACGGAACACTTTAAGGTAACGCACAGACCCTGAACCTATCCGTTCTGGCTACCTAGATAGAAACCTGAACCTATCAGGTATGTACTATCTGACGAACAGTTGTACTCAGTCTGACCCACAGACTCCAACTCCACGTCAGCTCTCTTACGAAGGACTTCCCCCAAATATATACAGTACAGCTCCTCCCCCCTGATGTCCCGCCTTCCACTCCCCATAGGATGGAACTTTCCCTCCAAACCCATGACAGACAGGTACCATCAGTGCTGTATGTGACAGCTGGGATGGGAATGGGAGGCACCATTTTACAATGGTTCCGCTCCTACCTGGCTGATTGAGTCCAGAAGATAGTGCTGGAGGACAGTAGCTCTGATACATGGTGGTTGCTTCATGGGGTTCCTCAGGGCTCTATACTGTTCCCCATGTTATTCAATATCTATATGAAACCACTGGGGGAGGTCGTTAGGAGGTTTGGGCTGAGGAGTCACAATATGCTGACGACACCCAGCTCTACTTCTCATTCTCTACCAATCCAGGTGTGGCAGTCACCATTCTGAACTCATGTCTGGACTCGATAATGGAGTGGATGAGGGTCAATAAACTGAGGCTCAATCCAGACAAGTTGGAAGTGCTACTGGTAGGTGCTCACCAGATAGGTTAAAGGACCATTTACTTGCCTTAGATGGGGTTATTATAATATTGCCTATTTTTAATGGTTTTAATGTTTTTAAAGTTTTAATATTGTACGCTGCTCAGAGACCACTGGTGCGGCTAAAAATCTTGTAAATAAACAAATGAATAAATGAATATAAAATAAGAGAATGGCCCATAGCACTTTACACTGTAAGTGGGAATATGCTCCCCCATTATTGTTCTTGTTTGAAAGATTCCTGCATGTAATAAAAAACTACTCTTAGGAGAGGGGCAGGGCGAGCGGCGGGAGCAGCAGGACTTCTCAGGGCTCCAAGAAATACCTACTGTATACAGTGGATCAAGATCCCCTTGAAGAAATCGGAGGCAAGGAAGTGTGGGAGAACACCCCCCCTGAGTCGCAAGGGTTTGAGGGATCATAGGGGGATGGGCTGCAACCCACTCTCTGGGTGATTTCTCTCCCTAGACAGAAGATCCAGCTGGTGCCATCTTTCTGGTGATTTAGCTGCGTAGCATGCCCGAATCAGGAGATTTGGGCATGCAGGAACATTGGTATCACGAAGGAAGTAAGTGATTAACTGAGCTCCAGCCCTGATGGAATATATACAGAGATATAACTAATTAAATAAGAACTATCAACCTGTTAAACATTTTCACAAATGGAATCCCTTTCTAAAGAAAAGGAGAGAAGAAGGAGATGAAGGGCATGGAAGCCCTCTTTTTATGGTAAAGCCTTTCAGGTGGCGAAAAATCCTTGAGAGAGATTGTTAATTGACATGGAGGATCAAAAGAACTAATGTGTAACAGCTCTAGCTGTAACATCGGCAGAGGGGGGAAAAGGGGAGGGGTGGATCATCTGACAAACTTTCAAAGCTTCTTAGCTTTAACCCTCCCAGCCCCCCCCCCAGCCCAAGAGAAGGAAAATAACATTTTAAATGCAGTGTTTAAACTGTCTGGCCACCTGATAACATACAGCTGGAAAGAAGGAAGAATCTTAGACACTAAAAGGAGGGGGAAAAAACAGATCCGGATTCAAACTGAACTTTTGCTTTTAATCCCTCTCACCTTCTAGATTGCTAGGAGGAAGACAGCATAGAAACATTTTTGACTGATTTACTGGGTGTGAAGAACTGGATGCAGCTTATCTTCTCTGACCCCCCCTTACAAGATACTATATTGGATACCTTGTCTGGAATATTTCCAAAGGTGCTGGAAAGAGCCTTGGGCCTTTTTTGTTTTAATCCTGAATTTCTCCCCCCCCCCAAGCCAGCTCTCCCAGACAGGAAGAAATTAGCTTCTTTTCCCTAACAGGTCTTAATCTTGGACACTCTGCTGCTCTCCAGTGGTCAAAATGGGACAAGGCAGCATTTAGTCTGGAACTTTGGTACTCTGAGTACCCCTGGTGTTATTTGGCACAAAATAACAATTAGCTTTTAATTTTGAATACACTACTGCTCTCTGGTGGTCAAGTTATGACAAGATAATAACTGAGATTTATACCTTAGATTAGTGGAGGCAAACCTTTTTTGGCTCGAGTGCCCAAAATGAGGGGGTGAGGAAGAAACCAGTGGCTGCCATGCCGCCCGGAAAGCCAGAACCGGAACAGGAAGTGGCAGTTTCAGGGGGAATCATGGGGATAGACAGGAAGTTAAAGGGGGAATCATGGGGACAGACAGGAAGCTAAAGGGAGAATCATGGGGATGGACAGGAAGTTAAGGGACCCAGAACAGGAAGAGAAAGGGGGAATCCCAGCTGCAGCCACTTCAAAAGATTTGTCAGGTCCCAGAAGAAAGGGCTTCACGTGCCAGCTGTGGCACACATGCCATAGGCTCGCCATCACTGCCTTAGATCCACATAAGCAAATTGAGGAGTTTTATTAAGCTGAATTATATTACGTGTGGGTATTTACCTTAAAATGTAAAACATGTAGCAAATTGAGGATCTAGAATGAATGTGAGATAGTACAATGATTTAAAAAAATTATTTTTTCCTCCCACAAATTGGTAAAATAGATATAAGATGACTACAAGATTGAAAAAGGAAGAATCACCTGGTTCGGCATTGAACCTAACTAAACTCATGAACCAAGATCCTTTCAAAAATGCAATGAAGGATATGCAAACTAATATTATTATACAACTTTCAGAACAAATGCAAGAACTTAGAACAGATTTCAGAGTTGGAATTGAAAGTAACAATCAGAAGATAGACATTTTCACACAGGCACTTGAGAAAGTGGAACAGAGATTAACAGAAGCAGAACAAGAAATATAAAATATTAAAGAAGAAAAAAATAAGGATCAGGAACATCTTCTGATTTTAGAAATGGACAAAGCCTCATATTTCCCTGAATACAGAATGTGGAAGAATGTCACGTTCCTGGGAGTTACAACAGCAAAGTCCAATAAGTCAGTCCAAAGTCAGGAATTCAAGGAATGCAGAGCCGATGTCCAAATACCAAAGCCAACTCACACAATGTAGTCCAGGGTCAGAGTCCAGAGCCAAAACGCACAACGTAGTCCAGGGTCAGAGTCCAGAGAACACGATTCAAGATTGCCAGGAGCATGGATGCAAGCCAGAAGTTTAACTTGTTGCTTCCACGGATTTTCAGCCATCTGAGAGCTGTTTATATAGTAAAACAGCCCCTTGAACTGCTAGAAGCCTTTACATCCTGTCAGTACTCAGGACTAGTTGATCGGATGTTTCTGTGGGTAGCCTTCAAGCGATCATCTGACCTTTTGGTCATAAGTCTTCCCCGAAGCCTGGCCCTCAGCCTGTCTACTGGGGGAGGAGAATCTGAAGGTGATTCAGGTGTTTGTATTTCTAATTGCTCAGCATTCTCCTCAGCCACAGTTAACCCTTCAGGTTCCAGATCTTCGGCTGCACTCATGACAAAGAAGAGCGATCAGAAGACTTAGAGAAATTGATATAGGAAGAATTAGCCACATAAACAGGGATAACCCAGGAAGAGCTGCAACAATCAATAGAGAGAATCTATAGAGCAGAGAATGCTTTCACAAGAAGAAATAAGCTACCAAAGGAAATCCATATAAAGTTTTTGAGAAGGTCAGTGAAAGAGAAAATATTGAAAGTCAACAGAGAAAAAGACATGACAATCAGAGGGACTAAGATCAATATTTTGAAACAGGTGCCTTGGAGCATGTGGAAAAAAAGAAAAGAATACTTCTTCCTTACTAAAATATTAATACCCAAGGGAGTTTTTTTTTAAACTGGGAGACAAGAAGATTTAATCTGAATAGTAAAATGAAGGCCAGGAATTTTATGAAAGAAATGAAACATAAACTGAAGCTGATAGAAGACGACTTACAGTTTTTCAGTGAGAACTCAGAAGAGGAACCAGAAGAAGTAGAACGTAAAGGACAAGTTCTTCACCGAGAAGAACTAGAGGCAAGGATAAAACCAAGGATACAATTAAGTAAAAGCCGTGCAGATGTCTAAACAAATTAAATTACTGTCAGTGAATGTTAAAGGGATGAACTCACCCCAGAAGAGAAAGAAAATTTTTAATAAACTTTTCAAAGCCAGGGTAGAAATTATATCTATTCAAGAGACCCATATTTGGAAGTAGATAAAAAGTTGTTAGAAAACCCTAAATTGGGCAAAGTCTTTAGAGCCTCTGATCAACAAAAGAAGAAAGGGTCTATTAAATTAGTCTATGCCTCAACAGATTTTTTTTCTTTTCCCCATCTTGAACTATATTACTATTGCTGCTTTTTATTTTATTATATTGTTTTATTCCATTTTTTATTGTTAGCCACCCAGAGTAGACTTTGGTCTAGATGGCGGTATAAATTTAATAAATAAATAAATAAAAATAAATGGAAGAATATTAATGGTGGAAGTTTTTAAAGATGGAGAAGAAATATTGTTGGTGAACATTTATGCATCAAACAAAGCGCAAGAAAAATTCTATCAGCAATTGAAGAACCAGAAAATACAAGGACCAGAAAAGAAAATGTGCATCATGAGGGATTTCAGTGCAATAGTTGACAAACAAAAAAAAACACCTTGGTGATAGATGGAAAGGGGAGGGAAAAGAGAAGAAATATGATTCCCAAAGTTTTTCTGGAAGTGGCAGAAGAACTCAACTTAATTGATGTATGGAGAACTAACTACCATCAGGAAAGAGAGTATGCATTTTATTCAAATAGACACAATTCATGGTCAAGAATAGATAACTGCTGGACCTCAGCGGCAGTGACACACCAAGTGGAAGAAATTGAAATACTACTGAATACATATGCAAACCACAACCCAATAATGATGACCTAGGACAAGTTGTAAGAAGAGGAGGTTAGAGACTAAATAGTTACTTATTGAGAGAGGAGGCCTTTTTGATTAAAATAAAAAAGGAATTAGAATTTTTCTTTCAAATTAATAAATCCCAGGATACAGAAATGACAATAATATGAGATGCAGCAAAAGCCTTTTTTGTGGTTTTGCCTTAGAATTTAATGCACAAAGGAAAAGATAAAAAAAAATAAACAATATCAAACAATAACATCTCCGAAGGAAGAAGAAATTGAATTCTTAAAAAATCCTACAGTCAAGTTCCTAAAAAATAAGATAAATATATTGCAACATAAAATCAACTTAGAACAGGAAGAAATGGCCAATAAGTAAGTAAGTAAGTAAGTAAGTAAGTAAGTAAGTAAGTAAGTAAGTAAGTAAAAATAAATAAATAAATAAATAAATAAATAAATAAATAAATAAATAAATTTGCAAGGCAAAATGTTTTTTGAGAATACAGTACTAATAAACCAGAAAGATGGTTAGCATACAGATTTTTTTTTTTAAAAGAGAGAAAACAATTAGTGTAATGCTGGATAAAGAATGATGGAAAACATGCAAACAAAAGGAAATTGAAAAAAATAATTTTAAAATTTCAACCTTTACAAAAAGAAAGAAATTGAGTAGGAGCAACAATGGAACTATTTGGATAAACCCCCGAATTGAAGATTTAGTTCTCAACAATTGGAAGATCTAAATAAAGGAATTACAACAAGTGAAATTGTGGAAGCATGGAAAAAACAGAAAAATGGAAAAGCCCCTGGACCAGAAATGAAAGAAATGCTAAGTCCACATTTCAAAAAATTAGCAGATTATATTGAAACTAGAGGGGAAATCCCAGATTCATGGAAAGAAGCACATATTTCCCTAATACATAAATTAGGGATGGGGGAAAAAATTAAGAACTACGCACCAATCTCTATTTTGAATGTTCATTACAAGATATATACGACCATCTGGGCAAGTAGATTAAAGATACACAAAGACCAGACAGGCTTCATCCCCAAAAGAAATTATCAAATATAAGGTCAATAATAGACATTTTGGAATACTATGAAATACGTCCAGAAAAACAGATGATGTTGATCTTCCTAGATGCAGAAAAAGCTTTGATAATGTCAATTGGGAGTTTATGTTGCTGCAATTGAAGGAGCAGAAGGAACTTTTCTATAAACAATTAAAGCAATATATACTAAATAGAAGGCCAAAAATCAAAGGCCACTCAACTGAAGATCTCCAAATTGAACAAGGCACAAGACAGGGTTACCCCTTTCTCTGTTACTATTTATTCTAACATTAGATATTTTGAATAAATAAGAAGAAATATTGAAATTAGAGGCCTCAGAATCAGGGGAGAAGAATTTAAGCTACAAGCATATGCTGATGATTTGGCAATAATATTAGAAAATCCCCTGGATAGTATGGAAGAATTGTTAAGAACTATCGAAGAATTCAGAGCTGTAGCAGGTCTTAAAATAAACTACCAAAAAATTGAAATTTTTGACTACAAATATAAAAAAAGAGGACATAGAAAAATTGATGATGAAAACTAACTTTGAGGAGGTACAAAAAGTGAAATATTTAGGAGTGATTATCACAAAAAAAAAACCAAGCAAGTTGATGAAAGAAAATTATCAGAGAGACTTGGAGGAATGGAATAAACTACAAATCTCAGTGATGGGAAGAATCTCAATAATAAAGATGTTGATCTTACCAAAACTGCTATTTTTGTTTTAAAACTTGCTAATTTTATTAAACTATTAATACTTTAAGAACCTGGACAGTCTGACCTCAAAATTTGTATGGAAGGCCAAGAAACCAAGAATAAATTTATTTATTTATTTATTTATTTATTTATTTATTTATTTATTTATTTATTTATTTATTTATTGATTTGATTTGATTTGATTTGATTTGATTTGATTTGATTTGATTTGATTTATACCCCACCCATCTGGCTTAAAAGACCAGTCTTAGAACATTGCAAGATTTGAAAGAGAGAGGTGACTTAGGACTGCCAAATTGGCTATTATACTACAAGGCATGTACTATGGTCTGGATGAAAAAGTGGATAACATTAGAAAATCAAAGACTGGTGAAATTGGAAGGTCATGATTTAAAAATGGGTTGGTATGGAAAATTCAAAGAACAGACACATTTTACAGAACATATTGTGAGGAAAGCGTTGGGTCTAGCATGGCAAAAATTTCAAATGCAATCTTATAAGAAAATTCCAATATGGGTACCCCCAGTAGAGGCATTTACATTGAAAGTATTGAACCAGAAGGGAGCTGTACTCACATATAAAGACTTGTTAAGACCAAAATATGAAAGACAAGACCTAGAAAAATTGGGTCTAGCTATAGATTGGTGGTCAAACTGAAACTAGAATCAAGATATAAAAAGGACAAAAACATGGGCTTTTTTTGAGGGGAAAGTTCAGGTGGATGAATTATGGATTTATAAATGGGCACAAAACTTTGGATATAACATTGATATTGATGAATTGACAAAAATGTGGAAAAAATAACTATAAAGTGATTATGTCAGTTAATCTTAGAGAAAACATCCTTAAAATGTTTCATAGATGGCATTTTACTCCTGTAAGATCGGCAAAAATGTCAGAAGGGATCAGTAATGTTTGCTGGAAATGTAAAAAAAAAAAAAAATCCAGGGACTTATTAACATGTATAGTGGTCTTGGAAAAAAGAAAAAGAAAAATGTCACAGGTTTGGGAAATGTCAAAAGAGATTGTTCAGAACAAATTAAGTTTTAAAAATGAAATTTTATTATTGAATATAATGCCAGAAATTATTAATAAGAAAATAAAATATAGTCTACTGAATATATTTACTGCAGCTAGGTTACTCTGGGCCCAAAAATGGAAGAATGGAGAAACACCAATGATGGATGACTTATTAAAGAAGCTATTGGACATTGCAGAACTAGATATGCTTTCAGAGACACTATGGAATCAACCGAGACACTTTGTAAAGGAAAGCTGGAAGCTGATATATAACTGGGCCCAGGAAAAGACAGGAATTTAGGGGAAGAATTAGTTTACAGTGGATCAGTGCTTACTAGAATCCTTTGAGAATTCAGATGACCAGACAATGGTGAAATCTCTGATCTATAGGTGTAGTATGGATGTTTAGTTTGATGTTTTCTTGTTATTATTGTTAGGATTTAGTTTTTGATATGTTGGTATATACGAATAAAAATAATAATTTTCAAAAAGCACTACTCTTAGAAAATATAGGAAGATTGGTTTTGATTGATTTTTTAATATTGAACTGAGATCTGAAATAGTAGAGTGCATGATGCCACCTAAGTATTCGACCACCTTCTCCCTCTGTTCTTTGCAGCAGCCGGGTCTATGTTGTCTCAGATATTTTAGGGCACCTCCTTGCCAGTCCTACTAGTGGAGGATCATTTCTTCTGGATAGCTCAGTGGTTTAGGTCTCTGGCTGCAAAGTCAGAGATTGGGAGTTTGATTCCTCACAGTACCTCCTTGACAAGGGCTGGACTCGATCCAGAGGGTCCAGTCCAGTTCTGCAGTTCTAAGATGATTATTATAGATGATTATTTCCCCACCCTCTGGCCTAGAGATGCACAGTTTACAATCTGGGGGTACATGCAGCCCCTCAAGAAATTCAGTGAAGACCTCTATGGGTGCCTCAAGCCCCCCACCATCAGATGTCCCCTGTTCCTACTGGGAGTGAAAAAAGAGAGAGCTGTCTTTAAGAACAATTCATGAGAGTCCCATTTACTGGGGGTGGTGGGAGGGCACAGGAGCCCAGCCCAGGCTCCACACCTCATTACTGAGAGGTAAAAAAATTGAGGAGAAACTGTACTTCAGTGTGTACTTTAGTATCAGTGTGTGTGCTTGTCCTGGACCCTCCAAATAACATTTGAGTCTTGGGAGGGAAAGAGCCTTTTCTTTGCATTCTCCTTCCCTGCCACCAGGGAATCCCACACAGATTGCTATGTTGGGGGAAGGGGTGGAGCAGAAAAGGATCTCCAGGATATTCACACTTCCCACCCAGCATTATATATGGCTCTTGGGGTTTAAAAGGTTGTGTGCCCCTGCTGTAGATGGAAGAATGGAGACCTTCCACTTCCCAACAGCATCTGTCTTGTGTAATCTTGTCCTTCCAAGAATGGGAGGTTTGTTTAATTTTTTTTCCACCGCTGTCCCCCCCCCCCCCAATTATCAATTTAAAATGATAAATTAGCTTGTTGAGACCTTGAGTATATGCTGCTATTTTGAGTTTCATGTCTTCATGCCCCTGGCAAGATGTTTCGGGAATTTTAGTTGCTATTTCCTACATCTGTTAATAGAAGCTTTGTTTTTGGAACACATTCCACTGATGCAAGCTCTGTCATTTTTTCTGTTTCTTTAAGGCTCCAGAAACATTTTATTGCTATTGTAAGCTACTAAGATTCCATTGGCCAAACTATTCAGTAAAGAAGCTAAATTGCAAAAGCACCGGAAATGTATGTATGTATGTTTCTACTTGATAAATATCACCCACCAGCAGCCCTTGTAGAATGCAGAGATCACCATCCAAGTACTCTATATACTGGAGGGGGAAAACAAAATCTGTGGACACTGCAGCAACCATTTGCATTTCTGAAGAAGTTTGTGCCTGGCTCATCTAACAATATTTGTAAGCTGAAAAGAGAATGGTTCAGACAAAACTATATTGGTTTTGATATAATGCATATGTGATACGATTTCTAGGTACACTTGGGCCCTCTACCAAGCCCATACATAGAGAAGCAGTTTGGATGCTGGAAAACATTCTGTATGAAACAGCCCAAAGATAATCCACATTGCAAATTCTGATCTCAGTGTTTGTAATGGTTCCTTTTGTCATTTTCAGCAACAATCTGTGCATGCATCGAGGCACAATTTTTAACTGTTACAGTTCATGCGCATTGCCCCTGAGAAGCAGTACCTGTAACCACTGAACCTTCCATTACATCTTGGTGGGTAATGTCCGACCCTCCGTAGGCTGTTGAGCTGCAGTTCCCATCACCTGTATGTGTGATAGAAGTTGTGGCCCAACAATGTCTGGACAACCACACTCTCCCAATGCCAAGGCTCAGGAGTGGTTAAGTTAGGGTGCTTCAGGTGTTGTGATACTGCATTTCCAATCATCCATCACTGTTCATTACATGGGAATAAGGAGGATTGCAGTCTGGCAACACTTGGAGATTTCTTGCCTAATCTCCCACTCTGATTTCAGAATTTCTTCTTCTTCTAATCAGGTATATTCACATGTGTGCTCAGCATGAAGCACTCACTATTATTCTTTAATAAGAATGGACTGGCCAGTAGTAGAGCCAGTGCCAGCTGATGGCCATCAGGACTGGTGGGGCAGAGTGGCCAAAAACAAACACCCAGAGAAGAATGTCTGTGAGAGATAACTGGACATATTGAAACGGCATGTTAGAAGATAGGGACTTAAGGACATTAACACGCACATGCCTCTGTGTAATCAGTGGGATATCCAGATGTTATGAGAACCACTGGGTTCAACCAGAAGTAGTATTAAATACCATTTTGCAAGTGGTATTCGGTCATGGCTGCCTCTGGCCCAATTCATCCTCCAAAACAGGACTGGCTGCAGAGTTTTTAACTGGGAAGATGAATTTGGGGCTTGTCATGATCACAGAGATATTTCTGTGAGTAATTTCCCTGCTGGCTTAATTCTGCTTAGCAAGAGTCGCCTTATGTCTTCCCACAACACACACATTAAATACAAGGCCTTATAAGACAGGTAGCAAGACTCCTTTCTACTGCTCTCTCAGACCATTCTTTGGTCTGCTTGGAAATTAAACAACACATCCTAAATTTCTTGCACATTCACTATATACAATTAAGAACCAGGAAGCCCTTGTAGACCTATAGCAGTGGTAGTGAACCTTTTTGGGCTTGAATGCCCAAACTGGAAAAAAAACCAGTGGGTGGTGTGTTGCGGCGGCAGTGGAAGGGGGAATCCAGGCATGGAGGTGCCTCGAGACTCCATTCTGGATCCGCTGCCAGCGCCAGCTGCTCTGGATCCGCCTACCGAAGCACCAGCACCACGGCTGCAACCGCCTTCTCAGGTTTGGCTACATGGAGGGGGAGTAGCAATCTAACGACTTATGGCTCATGTGCCGGCAGAAAGGGCTACGTATGGCAGCTGTGGCACATGTGCTATAGGTTTGCCATTGCTGACCTATAGTATTAAGCATCAGCATCATCACGGTTGGGATATCTGGATACTTGGACGCTGTCCTAAAGCCATATGACACCAATGCACCTAGCTATGTAAGAGACACTACAGACTTTCTGGGGAAACTGCAATCCATTCTCAATTTCCCTGACAATACTATCTTAGCTAAAATGGATATAAAAACTCTCCACACTAACATCTCAGAGACAGACTATAGACTTCCAGGAATACCATTCAAAATAACAAAGCCCACCTAGTCGTTACCTTCTGCAAGTTTCAACTATTTCACCTTTGAAAACAACCCCTAGATCCAGATTAACAGAACTGGCATGGATACTTGTATGGCACCACAATATGCAAATATATTCATAGCTGACCTGGAACAATGCCTGCTTATGTATTGTACCCAAAATCCAGTCCTCTGTCTGAGATACATTGGTGACATTTTTATTATTTGGACCCAAGGGGGGTGGTGGAACCTGGACAAATTCCACTGAGACGGCAATAATTTTAATCCTAACATCAACCTCAGGCTGGGCCAGTCTACCCAACAGATGTGCTTTCTGGACACCACTGTAAAGCTACAACATCGACATCTTAGCACCAAAAGCAAAGCAAAAGCAAAAGTGTGCTTGTATACCGCCCCATGTCACTTAAAGCTCTCTCTGGGTGATTTAAAAGTTAATTATGCAGGCTACTCATTGCCCCCACCCCTGCAACAACCTGGGTACTCATTTTACTGATCTCAGAAAGACAAAAGGCTGAGTCAACCTTGATCCGGATACCTGGGATTGAACCTCATGTTGTGAACACATTTTTGGCTGCAGTGCAGCAGTTTAACCACTGCACCATGAGACACCACTCTGTATTGAAAGCACACAGACCAATATACATAATTTCATGCCTCCAGCTTCCAACCTGGGCACACCACAAAATTTATTTATTGTCTACAGCTAAGCCCTTAGATGTAACTGTATTTGCTCAGACTCATAAGACAGAAACTCCAGACTCAAGGATCTACAAATGGCATTTCTCAGACTACAGTACCCATTCAATGTGATTAAAGAACAAAGTAACTAGGTAACACTGCTCAAGAAGTAACCTACGGCAAGACAGAGCCAGAAAAGAAAATAACTGAACACAACTAGTTGTCACCTTCAGTTTTGATTGCGACCACTCACACCAAAAATGAACAATCTTCAACCCATTCTTGACAAGAATACTTCATTCTCCCAAGTTTACTTACAGGAAGCCTCCCAATCTCAACTGTTGACACACAACAGACTACACAGCACTGATGCAGAGATGAGAACTAAACCCTGCTACAAGCATAGATGTCTGCTCCGTCCCCACATCTACTCTAACAATATAATATACAGACCCCAATAATGTCACACACAACATCAGTGGCTTCTTTTCTTCTCCCTCTGCTAATGTGATCTGTGCCATTCTTTGTTGGTGTCCTTCTGCGCTCTATGTAGGACTGACAGGATAGTCACTACCCAGAAAAATGTATGGATATAAATAAATCAGGAATGGCAATACACCATTACTTTGTAGACTTTCTCTAATGTTTCAGTGTCTTAATTTTGTGTTGTTTGATTTTAAATTACTTTAAATGTCTTAATTTTTTATACGTTTTGTAACCCATGTAACCCATCTTATGATATAGGGTGGGCTATAAATGTTTAAACAAATGAACACACAAAAATTTTTTCAGAACACTTCTGTCTACCTCTGTATACTCTTTGAATGACCTGAAAGTCACTGTTTTGTGGGAGGGGGAGGGAAACAGTATAAAATGGTACTAGAAAGAAAAATGTCTGAGATAAGGTACACACAGATGCTGGAGGCTGATTTAAAAGGCCTGAATATTGATCAAAGGTTCTTCAATCATTATCAAGTGAGACATCCTACATTGATTCCTACACCTTGTCATTTGTGTCAAGTATGTTGTTGTTACCTTGTAGACTGATAATTAATATTATTTACAGCCTGATAGCCTATTCTGTTACTAACGAACTGGTATCACTTCATTATCTGTATCATGAATTGGTCAAAGACCCATGTATAAATATAATCTCAACTCTTACGTTTGAGAAAAGGGATGATTCACGAAATCTCACATCACGGCACGTGCCACAACATTTTTGTCTGTTCGTGTTTTTGTCTGTGTTAAGCTAATGGACCAGCCATTGCTGAGTAAACCACGTGCCTTGCATTTGGAAGTGCCTATGTTAAGAACATAGGTTCTGTTATACCAAACAAAATGTTCCTCTCAAGTGTTCTTTCTCTCCCCACATCAAATAATATAAAAGCGTCCTGCTCCAGGCAGTTTTTGTTCATGAGGTACAGAAGTGAAATAAATCAAGCCAAATGTTGCTTCACCTCCTTTTCCTACCTGAATAAAGCTGCAGAACAACAACTCCAAGCATCAGTCCAAAGCTGAAAACAAAGCAGCAGCCGCAGCTTCACGAGCCAGCCAGGAGCGTAAGTAGGTCAATGGCTGAGGTGGAGCTTCACTGGAGTCCCTGGTAGGTCTCTTTTCTTTTAAGAATCCCGTTAACTGGACTTGCACATTTTCAAGGTAAGTGAGATATTAAAGAATGGTTTTGCCAGTTTCACTCCCCCAGTGAGTTTTCATGGCTGAACAGTGATTTGAACCTAGGCCTCCCAAATTCTAGTCCGTTATTCTATCTATTATACCACATTGGGTACATGACTTCTTTATGATCTGAGAAATTTCAACTCTAAACCTTCTTGCAAATTTCAGAAGAACAACCTGGTGTGTGTGCCAGTGATTCTATAGAGCAGTGTTCCTCAACCTTGGGCCTCCAGATGTTCTTAGACTTCAACTCCCAGAAATCCTGACCAGCAGAGGTGGTGGTGAAAGCTTCTGGGAGTTGTAGTCCAAGAACATCTGGAGGCCCAAGGTTGGGGACCACTGCTATAGAGAGAGGAGAGCTGGCTCTTGAGTTCGAGAAAGAGAAGTCTGACACATTGACTAATAGATAAGGTAATAGCCAAGAACACCCCATGGACTGGCTGTAAATAAGATTGCAGGTAGGGGTAGGCAGGCTGGGGTAATTTGAACTCTTGCCCTAATAGACTAGCCATTGCTGAGTAGACCAGATTCCTTGCATTCAGAAGAACCTAGATCCAGTCCCTAGTATGGTGGTAAAAAAAATCCTGTCTCAAATCCTGAATTGTTGTTTTCAGTCAGAGGAGACAATGCAGAACAAAGTAAACAAATTCTCTGATTCATTATAAGGCACTTTCATATGTTCTAAAGACAATTCAGGGCCTTCTGTCAGATGAAGTAGCCCACTTATCCAGCCAGGAAAATCCTCTGTTTTTCCTAATCAGGATCTAAGTCTTACACTGTTACTGTTTGATAGCTCCCTCTTTCTTGGATACATCTTTAGGCCCATTTCAGATGCTTCTGAAAGGGCAAGCAGCTGCAATTTCTTCTGTTCTATCTCTACACCACATTCTGCACAACAGTTGTAGCTGCATGATACACAGAAGAATGTGCAAATATTTCCCCATGAAATGCCATTCAGATAAGCAAATCCTCAACGCAAATACACTTTGGAAACTGTCAGAACTGTCAGAATTTAAAATGGTTGTTATAAATTACATCAGACTGCAGTTGTTATTATTCTCTTGGAGCAGATTATAGAGCAATATAAACTCAGAAGTGTGCACAGGTGAAAGTAAATATTAGGTTTCCTCCTAGTTATAACTGTGGTACAGCATACAAGTGAACACCCAAAACTGGGGAAGAAGCAGAATATAAACTGCTTCTCTGCCTTTGTAGTTCCACGACCTTCCCTTTTTTCAAAGACGTGAGCATGAAAGACACCTTCCTCCACACATACAGAGTTAATAAAAGAAAAAAAAATTAAAAAGTGACTGATTTACTTTAAACTTTATGCAGAAATTGGAGTGGAAAGGATACATTCGCAGAATAAATTGTAATATTCTTCTAAAGTCAACCTGGTATTCAGAACTTGGGAAATGTAATTCTTTCAATTAGAACTCACAGAATTCCCCAGTCATTTTTGCTCCTTTTGCTTTGAAACATTGGGATCAATGGGCTGCTGGATGCATGCAGGCAAGGGCCAGACATCTCTAGATTATAAGAAAGCGAATTGCAGCATGCCTGGCACAGTGCCCATAATATGACTGGCAACAGAGACACATGGTAACAGTGGAAGCTGTTTTGTCCATCTAAAGAGGTAATGACTACTATGATCTGCAATGGTTCTCCGGCATCTCACACATTAGCGGAGCACGCGTTCCAGGTCAGAACCCAGAGACAGATTCTGTGCAGCCTCAAGATTCCTTCCTTCCAGACTCTTAATGACATTTTCCACATACATTGAAAAACATGCAGGTAACATGTTTGCAGAGCAAGGGTTTGGAAACTGGAAGATAGCCTTCTAGTCTGCAGAAAACCTAGAGAATCTGTTGTAAAAACCCTGACAATTGGTTTGTGTTTGGGGGAGAAGTAGTCAACTGATGGCAAGAGGACTCAGGTTCTGGGATTTTGAATGGTAATGAGCACAAGAGAGTGTCCTGTAGACCAGTGATGGTGAATCTTTTTGATCCCGAGTTCCCAAACTGAAAAACAAACAAACAAACAAACCCAGCAGGCAGTGGGTAGTGGCAGTGGCGGAAGCAGAAGTGGTGGCAGAAGGGGGAACCCCGGGCACGGGAAACCCCCCTCCAGTCGTGCCCAACCCCGCCACTGCCTATAGCTCAGCCGGCGCACTGGTGCCAGTTGCTCTAGATCCTGGCCCACCACCTTTTGGGGCACTAGCATCACGGCTGCAGCCGCCAACTCAAGTTTGGCTGCCAGTGGCACTATCCAGAAACTTATGGCTCGTGTGCCCACAGAGAGGGTTCTGGATGCCAGCTGTGGCACATGTGCTATAAGTTTGCCATCGCTGCTTTAAACCATCTTGACTGCTGCCCTTGGTGTCATCAACATTCTGGCTGCCCTTTACTATATAAAGATTGGCATCCTTTCTTCCTTGTGGCAACTGGGGGCAAGAGGATCAATATTGTGCAAAAATATCGGAGCATTTCCTGCTGTTATGAGTAATGGATGCGGAAATCACAATATCCCATATTCATAAACTAGAGGGTTCTTTTTTTCTTTTTTTTTAATGAATTGAATATCTGAGGAAAGGCTCAGAAGGGACTTAAGTATGAGTTGTAAGTCTAATCTTAGCTCTCATGCCTTGATGTAGCCACTAGACCATCAAACCCCTTGAGCCAAATTTCAATCATAGAGCTTGCAAGAGTTGCCTTTGGGACTACACCATCTAGAATCCTCTCAGCTAAGTAACTTTTCTGACTTCTGACCAGATGTACAATGGCCAGAAGATGGCAGTGCTGGTTCACTTTATGGATGAGTTTCTCTCATTTCCTATATCCTATTCCTGCTAATTTCTGTCTCCCATTCTCCCCCCATGTTTGCTCTAGTTAACTAGATGCACCATGTATGCCACTGACACTAGAGACAAAAGCAGACTAAGATGGTCCCATCAGCCGTGTCATTGCTGCTTCTCTGCCCCCAAGAAAACATTCTTCCTCCTCTTATTCGCTGGTTCCCTCTACACCCCATAGCCCCTAGTGGCTGGAGAACATACCAGTTGGCTCTCACTTTTCTAGCAGTTAATGTGCCCCTGATGAGACATTTGAGATATTCTCTGTGTGGCGTGCATTTGCAGTGTATCACTTCCTGTTCCTGATAGCAATTGAACAAAGTATGCATCACCATGTTTATTCATCTCCCATCGGCCACAAAGCAAAGAGGGTGATTTAATGAAACCCATAAAGAAATGTAATGTAAATGTGGAATAACAGATGTGAACCACTGGTGCTTCCTTGCATGAGCAAAGGGCGTCATCTTACTTTGCTCTCTCCCCTCATCTTCACTTTGGGATTGTGGGCCTGTTATTATGAATGTCATTATGTAGCTTGGATGATGGTTAGATACTCAGATAACTAGATGTAATTGGATATGTAGGAGTGTAACCTGTGAATGAACACAACAGGAAGCTATAAAACTGTGAAATAGTGTTCTTCATAAGAGGAATAATCTATTCAAGAGCCATTGTGGATTAGACTAGAACTTGGATTGGGGAAAATCTAGGGATGCATCCCTGGCATGGAGCATGCTAAGCACCCTTAGATAAGGCACTGGCTCGCTGCCTATTGCACCCTGGCATGAAATGGGTTGCTTCCCTATATGCCTCCCTAAGCAACTAAGACTATGGGGAGGATACAATATTGATGACAACTGTGCATATCACTAAGATTAAACCAAATGCTTTGCAGTTCTTCATGTGTTTTACCTAACAGTGTTGCAGTATAAACAATGGCAGAACGTTTTTGTGGCCCTCTAGAGAATTTGAATGATAGCTCCCACAGTTCCTTACCATTGGCCATCTTGGCTAAGGCTTTTGAGAGTTAACATTCAAAACTGGTGGATCAACATTCTGTGCTTCTATGCTATAAAATTATGTGTGTTATGTGTGGAGATCAGCATGAATTAAAAAATGAACCACCCAATTTATTGAAAAATTGCTAATTTGTTGATTCATATGAATCAATGCCCCAGACAAATACAAAGCAGTTATTGTTTAGTGATTTTTGATTCAACAATTCATTTGGCTATAAAACTGCCCCCCTCCAGAACCTAGAAACACCAATATCAATGAGAAGCTTCTACTGACTGTCCTCTACAATCTCTCCAAGTTTAACAAGGATTGGGTTTCAGATATCTAAGTTATACGCCAACAAAGTGGATACACCCTCAGGAAAGTCCCCCCCCCCGGCACTCAGACACCAAAATCACAGAGATGCTTCTACTGACTGTCCTGTACAATCCCTCCAAGTTTGGTGAAAATTGAGTTTCCCCAAAGTTGGAGGGATTGTACAGGACAGTCAGTAGAAGCATCTCTGTGATTTTGGTGTCCGAGTGCCTGGGGGAACTTTCCTAGGGGGCCGTCTTTGCCAGACATCTGAAAACCAATCTTCACCAAACTTGGAGAGATTGTAGAGGAGAGCCAGGGGAAGTTTCCCTGCAATGTTGGTGTCTCTAGGTTCTGGAGGGGGCAGTTTTATAACCAAATGAATTGCTGAATCAAAAATCACAAAAAAATATCATTCATTCGTATTTGCCCGGGGCATCCTTTCTTGTCAGTGTATAACTCAGAAGCCCAAAACCGTAACTTCACCAAACTTGCATGGCTTGTAGAGAGGGATCAGAGGAAACTTCCATGCATATTTGGTGTCTCTAGGTGCTGGGAGGCATTTTATAGGGTGTTAAAGTCAAAAACAAATAGAACAATTGAGTCATCAATTCATCAGAAAAATTGTAAATTTATAATTCATCGACCTTGATGAATCACGAATCAAAATAAATCACTATTTTTCTGCTTTGTGCCCATCTCTAGTTATATGTTGTCAAGTGGCATCCGACTTACAGCCACCCCATCAGGGTTTGCAAGGTAAGTGGAATATTTAAGTTGTGGCTTTAACCACGCCACTCATATCCCAAAGTTTCAATGGCTGAGTAAGGATTTGAATGCACATCTCCTGAATTATAATCTGCCACTCTATCCACTACACCATGCTGGATACCCAAATGCAAACACCCAAACAGGAACCTGAACTCTGGACTCTCAGATTATAAGTCTGATTCTCTTCTGACTGAACTATCTGGGAATGCTACAAAATTAATGGCTCTTATTCTCATTTCACAGAAGAAAGAATAAGAAGAAAGGCTGAAGGAGATGTGATATAGTCAAGATTTTTTTTAAATGGTCCCATTCACCAGATGGAGTGATGTGGGTTTTCCTTTTGCTTTCACTAACAATAAAAGAGGTTTGTTGGTGGAGGCGTGGCATTCATTGAAACCTTCCACCTCCTTCAGCTTACTTCCCCTCAGTGTATTTTGTTCCAGCCATTTCCCTTCATTCTGTGCCTACTTCTGCAGTTATAGCTGAAAAGAAGAACAGTGCCCGAGATGGCAAAGAGGTAAAGTATATAGGGTGGGAAGGTTGAGAACCTTTCTCTTGTATGTTCCTATGTGCCTTTCGCTCAGACTTTCTGTTTGTCAGATCTGGGGAAAGCTGCTTTTTTGACATAATTCTCAATATCTTCCAGCCAGCAGGCTTATTTAAAAGTACAAGGAAGAACTGCACTTGCTGAGAGCAACAGACCAATTTGTACTTGCTCACTGCATCCGGAAGCTCGTCTCTGCATGGAATTCTTCTGCCAAATGAATCTGCTTCCTTTCATTATTCAGCATATTAACTCAAGGTTATGCCCCTACAGACATATGAAGGATGTGACCATTGACTGTCAGTCACAGACAGGCAAAGAAGTAGAATGAATTGGATTTCAGCCTCGTAAGTGTAAGGTTACTGGTCACAGAGCACTTAAGAGGGCATGTTTTTAATGGCATTCAGGCGACTGAGGGTACAGTCAGCACTGCAGGAATTACAGGACAAGAGAGGATAAGCGCAAAAGCTTTATGAAACAATTATGCAGTGTTGGGCTATATCACATTAACCAGGCAATGTGGATGCCCTGTGAAATTTCAGAGAGGAGAGTTTTAAGTGCCCTCCCAAAAGCATTTTGCAGCCCCAGCTCTCTTCTGCCCACTCTTTCCTTGGGGGGTAAAGCGGGGGAAGGAATTACAAGTGTCTGAAGCCTGCAAGAAAGCGGATTCATTTTAAATATGTTCCATTCCCTGCACAATCTGTCCAAGAAACATCGTACTTGCTGGTCATGTTAAAATGGCCAAAAGGCTCTTCTGACCTCTTCTGCCGCCTAGTGGTTTGAGACGAGGGTGGGGTGCCAGAAGCATGGTGCAAGCTTGCCATTTTAGAAGCGCAATCCCATCCAAACCAGGTTGTGTTCTTACTTCAGCTTTGACAGAAAATGCCCAGCCACTTTTCTGATTTTGTTCAAAAGTGATACTAGACTACTTAGGACGAGATGATGGCCATGAGAGACAAACTGAATGTCTTCCATCTATTGATAAGCCTGCAGACCAAGTAGCCCATAAATCCAGATGATCTCCTCCAATGCCTTTTATACAGAAATTAAACAAACCCATCAGAAACAAAGTGCAACCTTGTGGCTTCCCTTATGTCAAACATCACAAGATGCAAGAGCAGTTACCCAGTATCTGTTTATGAGGTGTCTTTTAGCAGGAAGGACCAGAGCCTCCACAACATGTATTGAAATTTGGTAGGGTTAGCATGGGTGATGATTATGAATGATGCTGAGATATCCATACCATGCATTATAGAATCATAGAATAATTGCATTGGAAGGGGCCTTTAAGTCCATCAGTTTCAGCACCTTGCTCAATGCAGAAATCCCAATTTAATTTTCTCTTAAATTTTTTTTATTGATTCCTTTGCTATACTGCTCTAATGGGAATCTTTCCTGATATTTAGCCTAAATCTGGCTTCCTTTAACTTGAGCTCATCACTGCGTGCCCTGGACTTTGGTATGATTGAGAACAGATCCTGCCCCTCCTCTATATGACTACCTTTCAAGTATTTGAAACTGCTATCATATCTCCCCTCCATCTTCTTTTCGCAAGGCTAAGCATGTCCAGTGCTTTCAGTCTTTCCTCATAGGGCCTGGTTTCCAGTCCACTGATCATCTTTGTTGCCCTCCTCTGAACTTATTCCGGTTTGTTGGCATCCTTCTTAAAAAGGGTTGTCCAGGACTGGACATAGTATTCTAGATGAGGCCTAACTACTGACATTTAGTATAGCCGTGTCCGACTCTAGGGCGCAATGCTCATCCCCATTTCCAAGCCATAGAGCCTGTGTTTATCGGAAGACAGTTTCCATGGTCATGTGGCCAGTGCAACTAGGAACACTGTTACCTTCCCACTACAGTGGTACCTATTTATTTATTTATTTATTTATTTATTTATTTAATTTATATGCCGCCCACACTACCCAAAGGTCTCTGGGCGGCTTACAGCATTTAAAATACAATAAAGTTATGTAGCAATTAAAATACAATTAAAATATATATAAAATTGCCATCGGACCCACAGCTAATATTATTTCAGTTAAAAGCCTTCTGGAACAGGAAGGTTTTGACCTGGCGCCGAAATGTCATCAGTGTCGGCGCCAGACGAATCTCAGTCGGGAGGGCATTCCATAGTCTGGGGGCAGCTGCCGAAAAGGCCCTTTGTCTACAAGCCGTCCCTCTTACCTCCTTGAGGGACGGCTCTTTCAAAAGGGCCCCCTGGCTAGATCTTAACTGCCGGGTAGGCTCATATGGAAGGAGGCGGTCCTTCAGGTATCCAGGGCCCAAGCCGTTTATCTATTTATCTACTCGCACTTACATGCTTTCAAACTGCTAGGCTGGCAGGAGACAAGTGACAGGAGCTCACTCTGTCACATGGATTCGATCTTACGACTGCAGGTCTTCTGCCCTTGCAGCACAGAGGCTTCTGCTGTTTAACCCACAGCGCCACCACGCCTTAGTGCTGAATAGAGAGGGACTATTACTTCACAGGATTTGCAGACTATACTTCTGTTAATGCAGCCTAAAATAGCATTTGCCTTTTTTGGCAACCACATCACACTATTGGCATATGTTAGTTTGACAGTGACCAATGTCAACAGGGTGGGTCATCTCATGTCAGTCCTCCCTATCATCGGGCCATGAAGAGCCCTACTATTTTCATCCACTTATGTAAAGGGAGGATGTGTTCAATTTTGCTGTGCAGGACAACACCAGTCCTCTTAAGCTCCTCATGCTTGAAGGTGAGATCCTTGCAACTGAACAGTAATTCAATGAATTCCATTCCAAAATAAATGAAGAAAAACATTCATCCATTTCACAAAAGTTCAGGAAAACTTGCATCTGCTTCTAAATGCATTAAAAGAAAGAATTGTATTGCTTGAAAGAAAGTTCCATGTGGAAATCAATGAAAATCACATCCCAGCGCCATACTGGCTTCTTTATTTACTATTCATTACTATACATCAAGCTGGCAAGTTAGACTAGAAAGCCTGACCTGTTTGACCTGAGATGGAAATTTTTTACATTCTGGATGGCTTTGCTGTACAATGCAGCCATATTTCTATATTGCAGGTTGTCGACCATTCCCTAAAATTTTCAGTTGATTGAACATAGTTTTTCAAACATTATAGTGCTCCAGGGCCATATTATCACATATTGTGCTAGTGGGCTGCGAAACCAGGTGTAATGAAGCTCAGCCAGTAGAGTGAGAATTTTTCCTAACTACCACTTTCCTGAAAAGCTGAAAGAACACTGTGTGTTTCATCCAAAGGGGACAGGGAATTGAAAGGGGACAACTTTATGTGGTCTTAAAAATTGGTAATCTATATGTGTCATGTTTTTCCCTTTCACTCATTTTATACCTGTGTTCTTCCCCCGGGCCCAGATATGTTTACCTGATCCCACAAAGGCTTAGGATATTCAGTCACTTGCCTTTATTTATTACTACCAGTGTGTTACAGCCATCTGCAGGGAGAACTAACCATTATGTTAAATGTGTATGTTTTTTAAAAATGCAAATAACGTCAGCTAGGTTGGTGTTTGTACTGGAAGAAAATGCCCCATTGGCACCGATAGAATGGTGGAAAAGGTGACTTCTGAGCTCCTGGAGATTCCATGCTGAAGAACTTTAAAAGCATGATAATAGAGAAAAATTTCACCAAAGGCTTCAGCTGCCCTACTGTATTCTCTGTAACCATAAGGAGTACAAATTTGCTTTTTAAATGTATAGACTGTGCGTGCTGTGCCTTTCCCCCAATGAAACTGAATTATGTGCTCAAAAGAGTGTTGTCTCGTATTTATGTACCAACATGGGCAACTATGCTACAGCTTTGTTGTGCCATTTTCTGAAAGAGGAAAGGAGAAAGCATGCATGGCTCTGCAGAAAGTTGCCCCTAATGAGCTAGACTGAATGGAACACAAACATTCCGAAAACGTTTCTGCTGACTGCACTGGTTGCACTCACTAATCTATCTCAAAGGTCTTTCCAGCCCCCCCCTCCACCCAACTACGTGAACTGAAAACATACCTATGTAATACATCAACGTCTTTCTTTGAATGATTGAGAAGTTTTGCATCACTTTCATCTCGTTAAGGTATTTATGTCAAGGTAGGATCTGCACTTGAGCCTACCTTGAGGGGGTAATTGTGTGTTGCTAATGTAATGGCTGGAGCTGGTGATCCAAATGGAGGTGTATGAAAGGTCACTGTGCACAATGCAAGGACAGATGGAGGAAAGGGGGAGAAAGCAGGGGAAGGCAATTTCAGACTTTGGTAAAAGAAGGAACAACATCTGGAATGCTAAAACTGCTTACCACCTATAATCTCCTAACAGTTAGCAATTACAAGCATACAGAATCGCTGGAATGTGTGGACAGAAATCCTTTGGAGCTTTTTTTTAAAAAAAACCTCTTTACAACATCCCATTGAATTCAATAGGTTTTACACATATGCAAGTATGGACAGGACTGCAGCCTCACCTGTAGCTCAGAATTTTAAGATATTGTGCAGCTATTTTGTTTTTCTCCCATAATTCTGAGCATTTTCTCTGCTCAGAAGAAAAAGGAAAGAAACAAAACTAAGCAGATGAATGCTGCAAACGGAAGATAACACTGATCCTATCTAGACTCCCTCTCTGTGCAAACCTCAGTGAATTTTGGATTTGAGAGCATGGCAGAAGTGCAGTCTAGAAGTGCCTCTAGATGCACTTGCCGGAGAGGTAGACCCCATTTAACACAATGAGAACAACTTCAGAATAAACATACACTGCAATGTGCTAATGGCCATAAAGTAAGAAAGGAAGTTATTCATATTGCTGCCAAAGTCCTGCAAAAACAGGGTTTGAGAGTGAAATTTGGCATCCACTTACATGGATGCAGGTGGCTAATTAGCTCAGTGAGTTAAGCATCTGGCAATAGAGTCAGGAGTTGGGAATTTGATTTCCCACTGTGTCTCTTGGAAGACAAGCCAATCTGTGTAGCCTTGGGAATGCTGAGTGGTCCCATAGGAGGAAAGGAATGGTAAACCACTTTTGAGTATTCTTTACCTAGAAAACCCTGGAAAGGGTTGATGTAAGAAAGAATTGACTTGACAGGACATAATTAAATAAATAAATAGTTAGAAACATAATTCAGAACTCAACACATTGCTTGTTTTGGAAATCATTTGTTCCTATTTCATGACTAGGTCTTGATGTACAATGAGCAACGGAAACTTCAAACTTTGTAATGGCATAAGATTTATTCCCTTTCATTCACTAATCTTTCTCTGATATCTTGTAACTTTGGTCCAACTTTCAGCTTTTATCATGATCAAGTCACCATAAATCTGAGTTTTCTTTCTTTTATACAGCTTCTTCCAATCTTATTCTTTCTAGATGGATTGAATGGCAATGCCAGCCAGCAGAGGATGTGTTAAGAACAAAATCTTTGCACAGAGTGCATACTGAAAATGGCAGGCAAATACATTTTCTGAGTTCATTTGTAAGCTTCAAAATTACCTTGAGAGATAAGAAACATTAAACATATTCAAGAACACAATATAGTGATACTATAAAAATGAATTTATATTAATAGCACAATAGCATATGCTTAAATACGTCAACTTACTGATTTCAAATTTCAGTGTTATTGCAGCCTCAGTGGAAATTGGTGGGTATAGGACTGCATTCAAAAGCTGCATTCCTGTATCAGCTGTGGGTTGAACTAGATGGCCCTTGGGATCCATTTGAACTCTGCAGTTCTATGATTCAGTGCCATTTTCTTTTTTCCCCATGTTGTTATTAGTGATTCTAAGAGTAAATTATTGCAGATAAATTGGCCAGTTGAAAGGCAAATCAAGGAATAAGGATCCAACCTGTGCTGGATGAGTCTATGCTCCTAAAAAAAAAAGCAGCTTGTAGCTTGCTCATTCTCCTGGACTAGTTCCTGAGCTGCCATGATCAGACCCCCAGGAGTCTCAGGGCTTCTCCGCCACCATCAGAGACCTCCTGAGGGTCCCCCCCACCATGATTGGCCCGGTCTACTCCCCAGGAAAGCCTGGTAGACTGGGCCTACCAGGGGAGGGCTTTCTCCAGTAGGCCCAGTCTACTCCCCAGGAAAGCCTGAAGGCACCGATCGTGGTGGTGAGGGACCCCCAGGAGGTCTCTGATGGTGGCGGAGAAGCCCTGGAAGCTTCCCTGCTGCCATTGGAGATCTCCCGGGGGTCCCCCGCCACTGCGATCGGAGGCAGCAGTCACCCAGCGCTGGGAGGCTTGAGTTGGCCAGGCACTTTGCCACTTGCCCCTGGCTGCGGCGGAGACAGCGGAGCGCCTGGAGGCTTCGGACTGGTAACTCCTTTTTAAAAAACTGTTCTGGGTGGGTTTTGGAGGGTGGGTTTGGACTGGGGGGTTGTTATACTTGTGTGGTTTGTTTTTGGATTGATTGATTGATTGATTGATTGATTGATTGATTGATTGATTGATTGATTGATTGATTGATTGATTGATTGATTGATTTAGCAGTCCCAACGTGGGACTTGCTCTGTTTATTTTTATTTTTATTTTGGTGTGGTTTTTTGGGTGTTTTTTTTTTAAATGCTGGAATGGATTAATCCCATTCCCATGCATTTCAATGGGAAATGGTGCTTTGACTTAAGAACGTTTCGACTTAAGAATGCAGTCCAAATATGGATTAAGTTCTTAATTCGAGGTACATTACCACTGTATAAGGAACAGGACACCCCTCAGTGAAGCACATCAACTGTTTTCTATAGTGGAACAGAGCTCACCATCCTCTCACACAAAAATCTATTTCTTGTTTTCCTCTAAGTTTTAAATTTTTGTTTCAGTGAAATAATTTGGAAGAGGATGGCAGTCGTTACTGTTGTTAAGCCACTGGGAGCCAGAAATCCTTGTGATCTATTGCAAATTGCCCAGAAATCGACCAGTAGATCCAAATTTATCTTCTACTTACCCCTGCAGTAGGGTCTAGTAGAACAACAGATACTCAAAGATGCTAACATAGTTGTTATAAATAAGTAGGTTTAGTGCAGGTTTTTATAGTGTAACATTTATCTGGTTTTTAAAATAATTCCTTGGATCTGGGTAGGTGGATATAGGAAGAGGATTTGGAAGGAGAATTAAGTAAATGACAGTCAATGCAGTATTTGGAAAGTTACTTGAAAGAGCTATGATTATAATGAGAAGCAGAAACCATCCATAACTGAGAGGATGATGCTTTGGGTTCCACAGCATTATCATTCCACTGCTCCATTAAGGAGGGCTTCTGCTCAGTTATAGTCATTGTTTAAAAATGATTTTTCAAGCTGTCTTTTTATGTGTGAAGAATAGTGCAGATATATTAATTTTACCCCAGGTATGACATATTGGTATTTTAGTCAAAACAGAAAACAAGCAATTTATTAAATAGTTCAATCATGCAAGAAAACATTGCAGCTACTTTGAGCTCACAACACATTCAACGTGTACTTCCTACAATGTGCAGAATATTTTTAGATACCAAAAATGAGAATTATACTAGGTTCAACATCTACATTGAACTCCTTATACAGTATTTTGGTCATTTTGAGGAGATGCTCAGAGGGAGGTCCCTACCAAAATTATGTTATAGTGTTTCTCTTGCTTGTTGTACACATGAAGATGGTCTGTGGAAGATGTACCTCAACCATGGCATCTACAAGACTCTGCAGAAGAAGCCTTTCAGAAATGGCTGGAGAATCATCTGCTGGAAGTGTGATAGTTCTGCAGATCCCGCATCAACCAAGAAGCCGAAGTGGTTAGTCTACAGTGTCTCCTCTATGATTCTGTTGTATACACATATATGCTACTAGAGTAAGAATCAGCCCTCTGAATTTCATCAAATTGTTGTTTGTTATCCATTTATAAATTATGTTAGTCCTGAATCTTCTCTTCCTGAGTGCTGTTTGATGCATCAATATTTTTGGAAGGATATATTTTGCATTTTAGTGCATTCCCCTATTATTTTGCTATATACTTGCCATTTTGCTTGAACAGAAGAATTGTATGTATCTTCCTCTTACAATGTTATCATACTGGGCAATGTACATAAATCATTCAGTGTTATCTGCCTAAGACATCAAATATGCAAAGATTTGACCAATAACAAAATAAAAGCAAGCCAATGGCCAAATTCAAATTAAGATAAACTCATGCTAGAATAAGTAGGTAGCCTTTTCTTTTTAAAGGTATACCGCTTCTAGATGTGGAACCAGCATCTTATCTAGTCAGGCCCTAATCTGGCTTGCCCTTTGGAAAATGGTAACGTTTCTTTCCTTGCATCTATGTCCAATGGCTTGCAGACTGGGCAGGGGACTGTTGCCTCTTCCTAACATTTCCTGGATCCCCTTGGCTGTGGTCCTGAGCCATCTATAGTTCTAAATATATAGATTTCTCTCAAAATATTGGCATAGTCTCTTATTTTATGTTGATCAGTAGCTTTATTTTTTTGACTGGTAGGTTTGGCTCATCTGCCTTGGAAGGCAGCCCATCAAGGAGAAGGAAAACTCCTATTTCAAACCTCCACTGCCTTGTGGCTATATCCACTTATGGAAAAGGCTACAGGAGTTAACCTCAAGGCAAAATCCAGAGCCGGAGTCCCGGAGGCAGTTCGTGTCGTTCTGGCAACTCCTGTGATGTCGCTGAAACCAGTTGTATCGGCTCTTGCCTTTCCACTGGACTATTTCAGCGATGTGGACAGGGGGGATTTGCTGCTTGGGTAACAGCCTATCCTCCATATTATTTCACCCAAGCTTCGTGCTCTGGAGAGGACACTCCAGCTTTGCATACAGCATCGAAACAACACGGGAAGTAGCAGTTACCGGTTATAAGTCTTTGCTCGATTGGCATAGAGCGTGATGCCAGATGCTACTTCCAATGGTGGGAGAGGCCATTGCACCTCACTAGGTAGCTATCGCCCACCTTAAGCTGGGCAGTACCCAGCCAGTAAGGTGCTACCTCACCATGGTCTGTTAACCTCATGGGCTGCGTGGGGTTTAGGGTGAAAGCTGACAAGCAGATTGATAACACTGAACCATGCAACAATCATAAGAAAACATCTGCCCTAAAGTTGGGCACTTGTAATGTTCGGACAATGATCCCTGGCTTTTCTGACGACCTGCCGGAATTAGACGATGTATTCAAGACAGCTGTCATCGACATGGAACTGAATAGACTGCAGATGGACATTGTTGCCCTGCAAGAGACAAAATTGCCAGACAGGGGATCTGTCAAAGAAAAAAACTTCTCATTCTTCTGGCATGGAAAACCATTGAATGAGACCGGGGAATATGGTGTTGGCTTTGCAGTCAGAAATACTCTGCTAAGATCCATGGTTCCACCTAGTGTGGGAAGTGAAAGAATCCTATCTCTCATTAGGGCATATGCACCAACACTGTCATCTACAACAGAAGTCAAAGACAAATTCTACAATGATCTGGCAGCTACTATCAAAAGACAAATTCTACAATGATCTGGCAGCTACTATCAAAAAAGTCCCTGAGAGAGAGCTGCTGTTCATTCTCGGAGACTTTAATGCTAGAGTTGGTGCTGATCACAATTCTTGGCCCACTTGCCTAGGCTGTTTTGGCATTGGGAAGATGAACAAAAATGGCCAATGCTTACTGGAGTTTTGCTGTTATTGTGGTCTTTGTATCAGCAACATGTTCTTTAATATGAAGCTTCAACACAGAGTTTCCTGGAGACATCCAAGATCCAAGCATTGGCATCAGCTCGATTTGATCCTCACTAGACATTCTAGTTTTATAGTATTACGATCACACGCAGTTACCAGAGTGCTGATTGCAATACTGGTCACTCCCTGGTGTGTAGTAGAGTAAAACTGCGAACAAAGAGACTATATCACACGAAAAAGGAAGACCATGTATTGACATCAGCAAGACTAATGATCAAAGAAAAGTGGAGGAATTTGTCCAAGTGCTTGAGGAAAGCCTTCTAGGCCCGGCTGATGCAAATGCACCTGAACAATGGGAACACTTCAAGAACACTGTCTATAACACTGCCTTGTCCACATTTGGCAAGAAGACCAAAAAGACAGCCGACTGGTTCGAAGCCCATTCGGAGGAGTTGATGCCAGCCATCAAGGATAAGAGGAGAGCTCTAGTAGCATACAAAGCCTGTCCTAGTGAGTACAACTTGCAGGCTCTTCGAGTTGCTCATAGCAAAGTCCAACAGGCTGCCAGGAGATGTTCCAATGATTATTGGCTTCAGCTCTGCTCTCAGATACAGATAGCAGCAGACACAGGTAACATCAAAGGAATGTATGACGGTATCAAGCAGGCTTAAGGTCCAATACAGAAGAAATCTGCTCCCTTGAAATCTGCTACAGGCGTAATAATCCAGGACCGAGCACAGCAGATGGACCGCTGGGTGCAGCACTGCTCTGAGCTATATTACAGAGAGAATATAGTAACCGAAGAAGCATTAGAAGAAGTAGTCTGGTGGCCTGATACCCTCGCCCCCCTCCCTGGAAAGCGAGTTCAAGCGTGTGTGCACTGAGCGCCGAGGGAGAGCGTTCGGTACCCTGTCCGGAGCTGATGGTGGTTATCGGGAGGGAAGAAGAAGATCTGCAGTCTGGCGTATTGATACTCTCGCCCCCCCGGCAGCGTGTTGATCCGGTGCCTGCGGCTCTGTTTGCTCGGTTCCCTGGGCTGGAGGTGGTGGTTGTGAGGTCCAGGAGCCTGTGAGCCTGGGGTCCTTGGGGAGGTGGATTGGACCATCCCAGGCTGGAAGCTGGTAGCTGGAGGGAAGATCTCAGGCTGTGAAGAAGAAGAGAGTTCCTTCTGTAGTGGTCTCGGCAGGGCGGTCGCCATGTTGGACCTTCCAGCGGCGGCCCCCATCTTAGGAATATTCTGCTTAGCCTGCGCTCCCTGGTCCAAGTACAGACCTACATCAGGACTCATCTTGAGCCTCCATGGCTGTCTCACACTCTTCTTCCTGTTGTTAATACACAAAAAGGAACCTGTCTGTTTCTTCCTGGGTGCCCTTTTGTCTCTAGAGAGGGCATCTCTGGGAGAACTATGACCTCTAAAGCACCATAGCAGCTTTATTTCTTGTACACTGACAAGAAGAACCAAGATGGGAAAGAGACTCTTGTCCAGGTGAGCAAAATGTAGGTATTGGCAGAAGTATGAAGGCTGGAACTCCCAGAATTTTGCCTGAGGAATTCTTGGGCAGGTGCAGTTTCTGGGACTTGGAACCCACCCTCTCTGAAAAAAGGGAGGAAAGAATGGCATATCATGAAAACATAAATTTTAAACAGAAAGAAAATATTCCTCAAAAATTATATTTACTGTAGGGCATTCTTAATTAGGTAAAACATAGATAAAAGGGCTGACTTACTTACTCACTTGGATATTAGAGTAGGAAAATATACTCCACTGCATGTAAGGGCAGCATTCTGACTTTGGGGATTTAGCATTGTTCTGTCTTGCCACAAAGAGGAACAGCCGGAGCCTTATTACTGCTGCTCCTCGCACCACCCAGCACCTGTTGTCTCAGACAATTCCTTCACACTGCCTAATGTTAGGGCCAGCCATGTCCATATTGGAAAGGCGTAACTAAACTGCCAGAATATAAAGCTGAAATATTCTGTTGGACTGATTTCTTTCACTGCGTTTTCCAGAACCTTTTTTAAAAAAGAATTCTCCTTGCAAATATTATAATCAAATATGCAAGGTGTTGATTGAAGCTGGAATTAATATCCTCAGAAAATGAGACAATGAGTCTCTTCCATCAATTTATATATGTCTGTCAAAAATCTGGACTTTAATGGAGATGAATAAAATTTCATATTTCAAATGAGTTAACCAGGGCTTCATTCCAACACTATTTTATGACATCAGTGGGAACCAAATGTAATATCGCAGAATAATAGAACTCAGAGTGGATACACTGAGCCACATGTGTTACCTTAAAAGTAATCTGAGTGGTAAAACCATATAACAATCAAAATGTCCACCAGGCTGCAAGCATAAGTATTTATGATTTTTTTAAAAAGTATATTCTGTTCTAGGGCTTCTATACCACAAAGGGTAACTCACAACAATTTTTTAAAAATGATAAAATACAGTCTTTTTTTTTCTTTAAAAGGCCAACTATGCAATATAGCAAATAAAAAAAGTAACCAATGGAGAAGATAAATCAGAAATGTCACATAAAATGTGTCTGTTCAATAAAACGAATGCCTGCCTGAGCAGGAAGTTTTTTGCCATTGGTGAGACTGCTGGATAGCTCAGCCGCCTAGGTCTTTGGCTGTGGAGTCAGAGGCTGGGAGTTCAATTCCCCACTGTGTCTCCCTGACAGGGGCTGGACCCTTGGGTCTATAGGGTGCCTTCCAGCTCTTCAGTTTTAAGGCAAACCATAAGAATGAAGGTGAATTCTATCTGCAAGAGAAAGTCTTAAAGGAGGTAGCCATCTTAGTCTGCTTATAAGCTGAGGAGTTTTATGCCATTATCAAGTGTTGCATCTGCTGGAACTGCCACCTATATTTCGTTACTAACTACCTAGCTCCACTTCAGATGCCTCATAGGACATTATGATACTCATTACCATGTTTTTCCCCTTTGTTATCTATAGCCTGGGATTAATTAATTTGCTTTGGAGCCCCATATAACTGTATTTTGGGACCATGTCTATCCCACTCACATGCCCGAAGAAGCGGACTTGTCCATGAAATAGAAAGTGCTAAGTTTAAGGAGTGGGCTGAAGGGGCAAAAGCAAAGTTGCAGAAAACTGAGGTACAACTTGAGCAGGCCCAGTTAGCAGCCAGCAGATCAGAACAGGAAGGCAAAAATTGGGATCAGAAGACTGAGAGATGAGTTCAGCACACATCAGGATATAATTGCTGCTGTACAGACAGAACATGTTGAAGATTGTGAAATGGAGACTCCTTATGTAGAACCCCTCCTTCTTGGGGTCTGGAATTGGGATGGCAGAGTTGCAGTCAGCTAATGGTATTGAATGGCTGAATTCAGTTCTAAAAATCCAGATTCCTGGTCATGATCCCAACAGAGCATTTTATATGGAGACTCTGGCTACAGGAGAACTTGCTGAAGCATATATAGCAGGAAAAGGTTTCTATCTGTTGTGAATAGGATAGTGCTGTCGCTGGAAAACTCTGGCCTTGCTAGTTGTAGGTCCACCACTGTTGAGAGGGGAGTAAAGTGGTTTCTAGACCAAAAGTGCCCCCCCGGCTAGTTTTTTGCCCTATGGAGTCCTTAGAGCACAAACAAACAAAGAAAGTCAGGACAATTTCCACCCACAGAGGAGACGATTTGCACTTTCACACAGCAACACCCACCTCTAGAATGATACATGCCTCCCCTATTTTGGTTTGGCAAAAGTGGGCTTTTAAAAAGCAAAGGTCTCAAATTCTGTTGAGGAAATGTGGAGCAATCACACAAGCTCTTTCCCTTCTCCAGCAGACTGACCTTTTAATGGTCTTGTAATGATCGTGACAATGGACATGTGACCAGCCATGTGGTCAGGCATGTGATGGATGGATGGCCAACTGCTAAGTGCTCTTCTGCTCAGTTTGTTATCAACAGATTTTTGGCTGATGTTCTTTTTGGAGGAGCTCTAGTCTGATCTAGAGGAACCAGGAACAAAATACAGGGCTTCCACATCCCCAGACTTTGTCCTCCTTGTTGTGAAATGAATAAGCATCAGAAGGACCAGCAGTGTCAAGCCTTAAAGTGTCAAGCCACAATGAATGCCTGAACATCAAGTCAAGGAGGCCCACAGGTGAACTCCTCATGGTTTTCCCCATTCTGACGAAAAGTTTGTTTGTTTGTCGCCTTTCTCCCCATCATAGGGACTCAAGGTGGCTCACAACAGCTAACAGTATACAGCAATCAGTGGTTTGAAATAACATATAAAATACCATATAAAAAAGCCAAATACAAAAAATAATAATTAAACTTGTATCAAGATTAAAACCAAGATTTAAAAAATGTTAAAACATTTTAAAAACACTTATGAAATTATTTCCATATGTTTTTATATAGAGCAATTACCATATGTAAACATGATACAGATCTATGACCCTCTTTGTCTTCTTTTTGGGAGATGCATTTACCTTTTCTACCCATGGTGGCAAAGCTTCTCTGAAAGTGAAGGCAGGCAGACAAAGGGGCAAGACAGGTAACATTTTTATGCAAGGGACTTTATGCACAGATGGCTTCCTGCATGAATCACATTACAGAACAAAAGCTACCTTAAGTTTACCATACTGACAGTGAACATTTGCATGAGAATCAGGGCAGAATGTTTGTTCTTCCTGATCACATTCTTTAGTAATCCTTGTATACTTTACATGCTGCTAAAATATCTTTGAATCAAACTGAAGTGCATTCAAACTGCACTTACATTTGCTCACCTTCCTTAAGGTCTATTTCTTCCCTGTGTTGCAATCCTGTCTATGAATCACAGGGAATGTGGAAGAGCCTTCAAAACAAACAAAGCATCCTGTCAATCTTTTCCCATTCATTTCAAGTTTCCCCTTTGAAGGGATCTCTTGGTGTTACAGAAAAACATAGCTCAGAAAGGATTTGGGGGAGGGAAAGAAACCAAAGCAATCTTGGAGACCTTTTATCTTCTCTGCAAGGTCCCAAATGCAAATCATTTTAATTAGCTCTTTGAACATTGAGAAGCTGGGCTTTCTGACTGCTGAGAAGCTGTAAGACAGTTCTCCTGTCTACCTTCTGTTTGCTTAGAGCTATAAAAGGGCAGTGCTAGACATCAGCAAAGATGGATAACATTGTCATTTGGGGAACTTCTGGCTCTCCATTCAATGTTTTTGGCAAAGGACTTAGCAGTAGAGATGGCACACATCTCTTCTTAGATTACATGCACAGTGTGACCTGTGTTATGAAAGTGTTTCCAAATATTGCCAAAACCCAAAATCAAGCCTCAGTTGGGGAGGTTCCTCTCAGAAAAGAACTGTAGGAATTTCAAAATAATTCACAGGTTTAAGGATAATATTGATGGAAAATTAAATAATGGAGTGGATTGTTCACTCACTATGAGATACTAGCAGTCCATCAACACCTGTAGTCAAAATTGAAGCCAGTTTGGCCAGTTCTCTTCAGACAAATGTAATTGAGAATGTTGAATGGGTTTTCATGATATCTGTAACACAACTCTGTAACTATATAATACCAGCTGCATAGTATATCCATATGTGCAAATTACATGGGTTTTTAATAAGATCTATTGTTGTTATGTGCTGTCAAGTTGCCACTGATATATGGCAACCTCATGAATTAGTGGTTTCCAAAATGTCTTGTCCTCAATAGCCTGCTCAGCTCTTGCAAACTCAACCCTGTGGTTTTCATTGGGGAGTCAATTCATCTAATATCTGGTCTTCCCCGTTTCCTGCTGCCTTCAACATTTCCCAACATTAAAGTTTTTTTCCCAGGGCATCCTGTCTTCTCTTGATGTGCCCATAGTAAGACAGAAACAGCCTTGGTTTCATCATTTTTGCCTCCAGAGGTACTTCACCTTGATTTGACCTCAGTCCAGGATAGGTTCTGGTTGTCTCAAATTCAAGAGTACAGTGGTGCCTCGCTAGATGATGATAATCCGTTCCACTGAAATAGCTATTAAGCGAAATCATTGTCTAGCGAAAAGCATTTCCCCATTGGAATGCATTGAAACCTGTTTATGTGTTCCAATGGGGAAGAATCGTCGTTGTCTAGTGAAGATTGGCCATAGGAAAGCCGCTTTGCGAACCGCCAATCAGCTGTTTAAATTGCTGTCTTGCGAAGCTTAGGTCCCAAAAACACCTGTTTTGCAAGTGTGGAGGGAGCTGTCAAAATCGTTGTCTAGCGAAAATCGGTTTGCGACACAGGGACCAAACATTATCCAGCGAAATTCCCCCATAGGAATCACTGTTTTGCGAATCGCTATAGCGATCGCAAAAAGTCAATGTCTAGCGAAAAAACTGTGATGCGGGGTGAATGTCTAGCGAGGCACCATCGTACTTCCTTGATAGATAGTTGTAGGATACTGAGGGTACTCAATGCTTCTCATGAATGTTTGTGGTGAAGTTAAAAGACATCACTTCCTTTCCAGACATTTTTTCAGTCACTGTTTTGAAAGCATTGCCTCTGTTTTCTTTCAATAAAATCAGTATGCAAACAAAACCTGATGATACAGCATTGTGTTATTTTGATTTAATTAATAGCTCATTTCACACCTTAATATCAGAGGAGACACCATCCTATTCACTACGTTGTATCCTTTTAAGTAAGATAACTGAAATAGCTGACCCTAGGAAATAACATATTTGCTCTGAATTTGTGTCAGCTGCTCTCAATGACACAATCATCTTTTTAAATCAGATTAGCTGCATAGAATTGTGGCATCAACCAGTTTACTAAAAGATTCTTCATTTAGCTGCAATAAGTCATCATTAAAAGTGATAACTAATCCATGAAGGCATAGGGGCAGCAATTAGATGTCAACTGGTGCTGAGACAAACAGAGGAAACAGCAGACATGTTTATTTCAGGAAATATTTACATTTTTTTGTCACATTAATAGCATTATTATATATTGGGTCTAAAATGGACAGACAGACTGCTGATCAGAGAGATTCACATTCATTTTTAGTTTGGCAAACAATTCAATACATAGCAAGCATTTTGCACAGAAAGTACATTTCCTGCTATGAGTGCACAGCAGGAGAAATGCGGTGTATGTGTATGTGTACACATGCATGCACATTTATGTACTGTGATCAGGAAATATCTCAAATACAGACTTTCACAGAAACAAAATACAGTATATTTGAAAATGTAAGGCTTTCGACATTATATTATTTGCCCCGAGTTGCTAAAAATGCATACCAGATGCTGTATTGGATGAATTTCTAGCTGGAAGCTGGACCACACCCAAGACCATCTTTGATTCTTCATCAGCCTACAGAGAAGCAACAAATGCATGTATGGTTCCTCTCCTAGGCATTGTTCAACATCTGTATAAATGACTCGGCTGGAGGAGTAGAGGAGAATGCCAGTAGAACAGGGATGGGCAACTTCAGAAAGCGCATGCACACGCACACACACATGCAGGCGTGCGCACACACACACACTCATACACAGAGAGAGAGGGAGAGGGAGAGAGAGAGAGATCAGTGGTGTAATATATAGTGCTGAAATCTGCCAAACTGTATCATCAAAGTTTAATAACAATTTACAAACATCCATTTAACACAAGTATTACATTATTTACCTGTTTTAAAGGGTTTTTCTTGCTTTGTCACCAATTTTCAGTGACACGGTTTGCTGCTTGTTGATGTGGCTGGAAGGGGGAATTGCCCCTCTAAATGTTTTTTTTGGGGGGGGGCTGCATGTGCCATGCAGGTTGTGTGTTGCCTTCCCCAACTTTAGAAGACAAAGCAGTTTTCAAGGTGATCTTGATAGAATGGACTCCCTATATTTTCAGAGCTGAATAGATGACCTTTGACGTACT
Source organism: Pogona vitticeps (assembly GCF_051106095.1). Taxonomy (NCBI): domain Eukaryota; kingdom Metazoa; phylum Chordata; class Lepidosauria; order Squamata; family Agamidae; genus Pogona; species Pogona vitticeps. Next base: position 39,892,058 of record NC_135783.1, read on the forward strand.
TTTCTGATCCTCCTCTTCTCCACTCATGAAATACCATGCTGATTAATGGAGCTGCATAAATAAATCAATAAATATTTGTTGCTTGGAGTTATACGAGATTTCATGCTTTGATAGCCTTAAATTTTTCAATTTTATAGTTCCCCGAGGGTTCACTGACTATGTATAGGGTAGAATGAGACAGTGGTAGTCGCCTCTGCTACCTGTCTGGTGATCATTCCTTCACATACTGTGATAAGCTCATTTACACTGGTGTGTGGAACGTGAAAAGTGCACTTTTGGTGGTACAGAGCTTGCTTCCACAGTAGTACTCCTTGCCTTGCATAGGCTCTGTGAACATAGAGAGAAGAATGCCAGTAACACTTTGATTTTTTTCATTGTCAGCATCAAAGTGACATAATTCTATCTTTGTCTTTTTAATGTTACACTTTAATCCTACTTTTGATGTAACTTTGGTCCATGTTGGTCCTGTTACTGTGAACATGTTTCAGTTGGTGCAGCTTGATGATATGGAGAGGACCTTTGGACAGTTGAAGGCCACCACGTGTGCTGAACCTTGGCGCTTTCTAGCTTATAAAAGTCGCCAGATGGGGACTGGTTTACTGGGTTAGAGAGTGGTGAATGTGTCCTTGCAACAAGGTGGTGTACAAGAATCCCTAAATGAGGCAGTAGTTGAAGCACTCACCACCTCTTGAGATAATTGGTTCCACTGTCGTACTGCTCTAACAGTTAGGAAGTTTTTTCTGATATTCAATTGAAATCTGACTTCCCCTAACTTGAGCCAATTTTTGTGTGTTCTGCACTCTGGGATGATCGAGAATAGATCTTGCCCCTCCTCTATATGACAGCCTTTCAAGTATTTGAAAAATGATATCATATCACCTCTCTCTCTTCTTTATTCAAGGCTAAAAATGCCCAATTCTTTCAGTCTTTCCTCACAGGGCTTGGTTTCCAGCCCCCCTGATCATCCTCTGAATTTGTTCCAATCTGGGAATACACTTGCACAGTTAAAACTCATGCAACAGCTGTGCCCTTTCCTTAAATTGTCTAATCTGGCCCTGGTGACACATGTCTTAGTTAAATCCCATTCGGATTTCTGCAACACGCTCTTCATGGGACAACCTTTGATGAATGTTCAGAAACTTCGGCTGGTTCAAAATGGTGCAGCTTGACTGCTGAGTGGTGGTGGTTACAAGGAGCATGTAGCTCTCTTTTTACAAGAGATTCAGTGGCTGGCAGTCTGTATCTGGGCCCAGTTCAGAGTGCTGGTTATTACTAGAGATGGGGGTATTTGTATTCACATATGAATACGCCCTGCGCAGATGGACTTAATGAAGGTCTGGTTCCTGGGGCTGGACCGTCCACTCACATGTCCAGTGACACCGGTGGCCCCACTCATCCTTCCAGTCATGTCTGGAGTGCCGCTCTCATCCTGCTCGGCTGGCCACTCGGCAGCTGTGCAGGGAGACTCGTCCTCCCTCCCCTTGCCCGGAGTGGCCAACCAAGCGGGAAGAGAGTGGGACTCCAGGAGTGACTGAAAGGATGAGCAGGGCTGCCACTGCCACTGGACAAAGGAGTGGAAGGTCCAGCCCCAGTGGCTAGTCCCTCACTAGGTCCAGCTGCTCAGGGATATTTGTATACGAATACCCCCATCTCTATTTAGAAAGCCTATATGGCTAGGGTTCAGAATATTTGAATGATCGTATCACCCCACATGATTTTTCTTGGCTTTTACAGTGTTCTGGGGAGGTCCTTCTCTCAGCTCCACCACCTTTCCCAGTGTGTCTGGTAAGGACACAAGAGAAACCCTTTTTCGGTGATTGCTCCCAGGCCTTGGAATACATCGCCCCAACAAGTCAGGGTATCCCACCACCACCGCCTTCCATCATCTGACAAAGACCTTCCTCTTCAGGCAGGCTTTTAAGCAGTAAGTGCCTCAGGGATTTTTTTAATGTTTTAAAAAGGATGTTTTAATCATGGTTTTCAATTTTAATGCATGTTTAATTGCTTTAATATGATATTTATGCAGTCATTTTTGAAAGTTAATTATAACTATATATATTTTTAGATTAATTTGAAGATTAAGAAGACAAAAATCATTAGAGAAGAACCACACACCTTCAATGTTGACAGTGAAGAAATTGAAATAGTTATAGAGATTATGTATACTTTGGTTCAATCATCAATCCTAATGGAGACTGCAGCCAAGAAATCAAGAGAAGAGTGAGACTCAAATGGGCAGCGGTGTAGGAGCTAGAAAAGAGCATCAAGTGTAAGGATGTGTCACTGGAGACAAAGACAAAGATTATCCATATAGCTGTATTTCCAATCAACATATATGTGTATGAGAGCTGGGCAGTAAAGAAAGCTGACAGGAAAAAAAATGGATTCATTCAAATATAATGCTATATGAGAGTTTTGCAGATGCCTTGGACTTTCAAAAAGACAAAGGATTGGGTTTTAGATCAAATCAAGCCTGAACTTTCTCTGGAGGCCAAAAACTGATGCTGAGGCTGTCCTACTTTGGGCATATCATGAGAAATCTGGATTCTCTGGAAAGACAATAATGCTGAGAAAAGTGGAAGGCAGCAGGAAAAGAGGAAGGCCAATTATGAGATGGATCAACTTCCTTAAGGAACCCACAGAATTGAGTTTGTAAGAACTGAAAAAGAATGTTAAGGAATAGACATTTTGGAGATCGCTTATTTATAGAGTCACCATAAATTGAAGAGACTTGGCATCACATAGCAACAAACATATATAGTATTTTTAACAGTTGACTATTTTATTGTTTTGGTTGTTGTGAACTGCCTTGGGTCTCCTATGGTGAGAAAGGTGGCATATAAATAATATAAAGAAATGTAAAAAAGGCTTTATACATGATTTGGAGAAGGTATCCAAATCTGGCAGTTTACAGGTATAAACCCTCTTGGGTGCTAAGGTAGAATGCTACAAGGTACCTGGAAGTCATTTTCTGGTATCATAATGTTCAGTAATGTTACAATGACTGGTCAGTCTTCCTTTGTAAATGGGAATACTTACTAATGGGCCGGAAAAGAGGTGGAGGTTTTCTCTGTGTGATTAAATGGTTAGGCATTAGTTAGAGGTCTTGGGTTAGTTTCAAATATGGGAGGCGATTGGAGCTTGAAAAGTGGTAGATTTGTTCACCTTTCAATAAGGACGCTGATATAATGTGTGTGCGTGCATGCGTGTGGGCATGCATGCGTGTGTGTGTGTGTGATCAAAATAATCTGGAAAAGAAACAGACACAGAAGCAGAATCTGTTTAAGAATGGCTAAGTGTTTTAAGGGAAATGCTCCAGAACTTCCTGGAAGTCTGACACAAGATAGCAAGTACTGTACTATACACGTCCTGTAAATGCTGCTATATGCACTGGTGCTCTACTTCCTTATCAGTAAATATCCCTTTCCCTAAATGGTAAATTTTCTGTGTTCCTTTTTTCTTTAAAAGACGCTGGTCGCACTCCTCTAAAATTTGGGGCAGAAACTAGCACCACGACCACCAATATGAGTCTGTCTGGAATTTGAGATCCTCAGAGGAGACCCTATTGAATGTCACACAGTTTGGAGAAGCAATTTTGGTAACTATATGAGACAGGACTTCCTCTGTAGGAACACTTCAGTAGTGGACTTTCTCCCTGTATTGTGGCAAATGGCCTTTGGTCCTTAAAACTGTTTTTTGAACTTATTTTTAATATACTTTTTGTAGAATGCTGGATTGTTAAAAAAATTGGCCTTTAATTTATTTTGGTATATCTGTAAAGAATCTTATCTGTTTTATTGTACATCATTTTGGAATCCTGGTGGGTAGAAACAAACGTAAATACAATTTTAACAGACAACCATTGAAATCATTATTGTATCCATGCTAAAAATTATTGTCAGTTGACATAAAGTATAGTTTTAAAAAAAAGACAGATACCTAGAATGCAATTTGTAACTCTTATTTATTCTACCGCCATGTAGCAGCCATGTCTCATGAAAGGATGTATGTCATCCCCCCTTCCCTTTTCATCACCCCCTCTGACCTCTAAGAATGATTTAGCTCTTACAAACAGCAAAGTATGGCACTTATGTTCCATCAACGTTGGCAGCAGGTTGCTTTCCCTGAGCCAGAAGTACAGCTTTTCCTGAAGGCCTTGGCACCTTTCTGTTGCTTTCCATAGTCTATGATTAGTCTTCTTCTTTTTCTGTTTGAGGGCGAAAAAAACAAGGTATTTGAAAACAATGATTTTTATCCACAAGTTCACCAGTAATTCAGGACAGTTCTACTTAAGCACTTGAAACAACTTGAGGTTGGGGAGAATACACTTCTCCCTTCCACAATGCGGCGCTTAGGGGGTGCTGGACACCTGTGTAATTGAAAATCCATCTATAACTCTTATGTCCCCCAAAATATAACTACAAAGGATAAACAATTAATTCACATGAAACACACACACACACACACAACACAACACAACACAACACAACACAACACAACACAACACACACACACACAAAGAGAGAGAGAACACTTTTCTCTACTGGGGTTTTCTTCCATGGCGTTGACACTGCTTTCCAGTACCATATGTAATGAGCCTTCATGGTCCTTATGATCCCCTGATTTAGAGGCTGGATTACAGATGTTGTGTCTGGGAGCAGGTAGACCACTGTGATGCCTTCAGTGTTGCACCCATGGAGTACTAGGTGGACAGGGCATAATATTTATTGAATATTTATTTATATATTGAAAAAAAATCCAAATAGCCAAAACTGTGTTGTTCAGATCCAGGCAATTCAAGGGAGAAATGTACAATAGTTCTAGTCAATTCATATGAGTTCTTTTACACCCTTTCTCTCTGATATTGATGTCAAAACTTCCTTTGTTTGTCACTTGACTATTTAGGTGACAGTCTCATTAAATCACCAGAGGAATAAAGATGTTTTCTTTAATAATATTCACTTAGTTCCTCTTTTCCTTCACTGCAATAATATTGAAAGTCACTTTACCTGACAATAACCAAGCGGTTATATTAGCAGAAATCAAAGAAGAAACACAATGGTTGTTATGGTTTTTTTGGGGGCTCTTTGGCCATGTTCTGAAGGTTGTTCTTCCTGAGTTTTCACCAGTCTCTGTGGCCTGGAAACTTCAGAGGACAGGAGCAGGAACTGTGTCCATGCTCTGTTGCTGTTTGTTGCATAGTTGAGTATTTATAGTTGTGGCTTTTGTCCTTTGAGGTTGGGGAGAATATGAACACTCACTCACACTGACACAGACTGACTGATTGTGCAGTAGCAAGAAATATTTCGTGATGTCTCTGAGCCATTCAGTATCATTCACTTGCATTTTCTCACCATGTGCAGAAATATCAAATAGGTATTTGCTATCAAACAGTTCTTACAGCAAAACTCAAGCTTAACTGAAGAAAGTAGGAAAAACCACTGGGATAGTCAGGTATAATCTAAACAAAATCCCTTATGAATACACAGTGGAAGTGAAGAACAGATTTAAGGAACTAGATTTGGTGGAGAGAGTGCCTCAAGAACTATGGATGGAGGCCTGTAACATTGTACAGAAGGCAGCGATAAAAACCATCTCAAAGAAAAGGAAATGCAGGAAAGCAAAGTGGCTGTCCAACGAGGCCTTACAAATAGCAGAGAAAAGTAGGGAAACAAAATGCAAGGGAGATAGGGAAAGTTACAGAAAACTGAGTGCAGACTTCCAAAGAACAGCAAGGAGAGACAAGAGGGTCTTCTTCAATGAGCAGTGCAAAGAAATAGAGGAAAATAATATAAAGGAAAAAACCAGAGATCTGTTCACGAAGATTCGGACACGACTTAACGACTGAACAACAAAAACAACAATCAAACAGTTAATTCCATAACTAATTTTTACTTGTTTTTTTTTTAAAGGACATGGTAGGTTAGAAAAGTTTTACACAAACAAGCAAGGGGAACTAAGATTTTGTTCTTTGTTTCCTTTTCTTTTTTCTTTCTTTCATTGATTTTTTCTCTCTATTTTAACTGCAAAAGATTATCATACAGTATTTCTTCAAGCCTTCGTGGATGCCCTGTGAGGACATCATGGCCCCCCTGGGGGGTCTGCAGACCACAGGTTAAGAACCTATAGCCTAGGCCACAAGCAGGGTGACCATGACTATTAATTAATGACTATTAGTATTGTAGCACCTGGCTATTTTCATTAGCACTGATTAAGAAATCATTTGCTACCCAGAACTAGGAAACATTAAAATTAACCTGGTATCATTAAATTCATTACTTTCCCCATTAAATTGACAGGCCTTTAAGCAGTGAGTTGTATTAGAGATGCTGGTTTTTAACTTACAGGTTTTAAAAAATGTTTTTACTTATTTTAATATTTGATTTTTTAAAAAATCTTGATGCATATTTGATTGTTTTTTAAACTGATATTTGTATAGGGTTTTAAAATTTATTGTTTTATCTGTTTGAGCCACCTCTGGTACCCCTATAGAAAGAAAGGCTGCAGATAGATAGATAGATAGATAGATAGATAGATAGATAGATAGATAGATAGATAGATAGATAGATAGATAGATAGATAGATAGATAGATAGATAGATAGATAGATAGATAGATAGATAGATAGATGTATTGCTTTATGTGAGGTTTTAAATGTAATAGTAACATATTGTCTATATATAGAAACCATTACTTGTATCATGTCTGTGCCTGTACTCATCCATCACAGAAAGAAGGCACCTATATGAAAATGAACTCTGTGCAAGTACAGTAATTCCTAATAATGCCATGTTCAGTGTTTCTGCACAGCTCCTAGAAGCTCTAGCCAACGCAGCCCATGGGCAATATGTCCAGAAGCTACAGGCCTACAGTGTTAGAAGGACTACAGCTACAAACTGGGATTGGTTGGTTGCATCTATGCAGAGTAAGGCTCAGATGAGCTGAGCCACTTTTTGTTGAAATGGCAGTCTCAGGCATGGTTTCTATATGGTTCTTAAAAAAGAGATGTACCTGAAAGCCCTCAAGAGTTAGTCCTGTGGGATATGCATGGATGTTTCTTTCTCTATGTGTGGAGAGATGATCCTACTGTGCCAAGACACACATACTTCATCAACCTATAATAGTTTTGACATATGATGGATTTGCCATTACCAGTTTACAATTGTATGAAGAGATTTTTAGTCCATCTGGGGTAAAAATTCTAGATTGGGCAAGGTGATTCTTTTGAAGGCATTAATAGCAAATGCCTTTTTGAAGCACTTTTGAAGGCATTAATAGCAAATGTCCCATAAGGCTTCAGTAGTGATAACCTGCATGCCATTTTACTGTAAATCCTATGGTTTATTTTAAAACTAATAATTTAATTATGAAATTAATAGTGGTAGTTCCATAAACTAAATATTTGCAATGATAAATATGTAGAGCAACAAATTCATCTCCCCATTTCTAACATATAACACCAACAAATTTATTTTCAGACCTTAATTTCCAAATTCTGTTGTCACCCTTCTTAAGCTTTCATATTTACACACCGTTTTGCTGCAGTCTTCACAGTAATGGATGGTGGTGGAGGGAGGGGTCAAATTTCTTAGCAACAATACATTGCTGTGAATGATCCCTGCTGAGTGTAGGAGGAAAAACAGAAGTGCTTTGACTGCTCGAAGACAAATTCTTTATTTCAGTGTGACTATTTGTGGACTATAATCCTCAGAGACACGGAATTCAATATTTATGTGGTTATATAAAGTATTTGGGGATGGTTTCATTTTGAATGGGCGATTAAGGGTCATTAGCTGTACAAAAGTCCTATTTTGTTCGGAGGTCAAGATGAATAGGAATGGTTGATTGATAAAGAGCATTTTCATGAAGGTTGTGGCTATGGGGACCATCATAAGGAGCATCTGCTCTTCAAAATCTGCTACTACATCAGGGTCCCCTCTTCAGGAGACAAGCTTGTTGTTGTTTAGTTGTTTAGTCATGTCTGACTCTTCATAATCCCATGGATCAGAGCACGCCAGGCCCTCCTGTCTTTCACTGCCTCCTGGAGTTGGGTCAAATTCATGTTGGTCGCTTCGATGACACTGTCCAACCATCTCGTCCTCTGTCGTCCCCTTCTCCTCTTGCCTTCACACTTTCCCAACATCAGGGTATTTTCTAGGGAGTCTTCTCTTCTCATGAGATGGCCAAAGTATTGGAGCCTCAGCTTCAGGATCTGTCCTTCCAGTGATTTCCTTTAGAATGGATAGGTTTGTTCTCCTTGCAGTCCAGGGGACGCTCAAGAGCCTCCTCCAGCAACACAATTCAAAAGCATCAATTTTTCAGCAGTCAGCTTTCTTTACGGTTCAGCTCTCACTTCCATAAATCACTACAGGAAAAACCATAACTTTGACTATGCATACTTTTGTCAGCAAGGTGATGTCTCTGCTTTTTAAGATGCTGTCAAGATTTGTCATCAGTTTTCCCCCAAGAAGCAGGTGTCTTTTAATTTCAGGGCTGCTGTCACCATCTGCAGTGATCATGGAGGCCAAGAAAGTAAACTCTGTCACTGCCTCAATATCTTCCCCTTCTATTTGCCATGAGGTGATGGGACCAGTGGCCTCTCCTGTTTGACCACATCCAGCTTACCAAGGTTCATAGATCTTACATTTCAGGTTCCTATGCAGTATTTTTCTTTTCAGCATCTGACTTTCCTTTCACTTCCAGGCACATCTAAAGCTGAGCATCCTTTTGGCTTTGGCCCAACCACTTCATTAGCTCTGGAGCTACTTGTACTTGTCCTCTGCTCTTCCTCAGTAACATGTAGGATGCCTTCCGACCTGAGGGGCCCATCTTCCAGCGTCATATCTTTTAGCCTTTTGTTTCTGTTCATGGGGTATTCTTGGCAAAGATACTGGAGTGGCTTGCTAATTCCTACTCCACATGGATTGCATTTAGTCGGGACTCTCCACTATGACCTGTCCGTCTTGGGTGGCCCTGCACGGCATAGCCCATAGCTTCTCTGAGTTAACCAAGCCCCTTCACCACGATGAGGCAGCAATCCATGAGGGAGACAATACTGGTAAAGGCAGGAATTTTTAAAATATGAATACTATGCTTTCTACTTGATGTGACATGTTTAAGAGGAAAGGAGAATAAATATCAAGACCCATATCAGACACAATTTAGAGAACACATGAAGTCTCTGTATCATTGATACCATAACAGATTTTGTGCTTATACAAATGAATTCTGTGGGGGTGACAGAGGCCATATGTGGGCCTCAAACAGCCTGTGGGAGAACCACCAATTCCAAATCTTTGCTAGGCACTGAGCAGGGCAAAAATGATGAATGTATTTATTTAATTTATTTATTTCAAACACTTTTGCTCCACCTTTCTCCTTTAAAAAGGAACCAAGGCAGCTTACATCATTACCAGACAATATTAAAATTAACAAAGTGAGTATACAAATACTAAAAAGGATCAAACAAATAACACTCAGAGAAATGATAAATACATGCAAAGTCTGGGAGCAGCAACAGAGAAGGCTCTCTCCTGTGTCTCCATCAGATGAACCTGTGAGGATGGCAGGACCAAGAGAGAAAGACCTATGACTTAACACCCAAGCAGGAGATGTGGTTGTTGAGATAGCTTGGGCCCAAGCCATTTAGTGCTTTACAGGTTAGAACCAACATTTTGAATTCTGCAGCCAATGGAGCTGCTTTAACAGTGGGGTTATGTGATCCCTGTAACTAGCTCCAGCTACCAATATGGCCACTGCATTTTGGACCTGCTGAAGTTCCCAGACACTTTACAGGGGCAGCCCCACATGGAGCGCATTACAGCAATCCAGCCAGGATGTAACTAAGGCATGTGTCACTGTGGCTGGACCAGAACTCTCCAGGAATGGATACAGCTCAGACACTAGTTTTAATTGTTCAAATGCATTCCTGGAGACAGTTGAAACCTGGACCTCAAGACTTGGAGATGAATCCAGGAGTATCACCAAGCTGCACGTGTGTGCATTCGTAAGGAATGTAGTCCCATCCAGCATGGGCTGCATCTCTGTTCCTTGATCTGCCTTTTGACTGACCAGGAGCACTTCTGTCTTGTCTAGATTAAGTTTCAGTTTATTCACCCTCATCCAGTTCATTGATACCAGACGCTGATCTAGAGGTGAAACAGCTTTCTCAGATTTAGGTGGCAAGGAGAGATAGAGTTAGACATCTGCATATTGGTGACACTGAACCCCAAAATGCCAGACAATCTTTCCTAAAGGTTTCCTGTAGATGTTAAATAGCATAAGAAATAAATCAGAGTCCTGAGGGACCACACAAGCCAATGACCATGGTGTTGAACAGGAGTCACTCAGCACTAACTTCTAGGTTCTCTCATCCAGGAAGGACTGGAGCCACTGGTTTGTGTGTGTGTGTGTGTGCGTGTGTGAAAAGTTAACTTTGGTTTAACTTTTTTACCCACCCACCCTGACATAATTGCTCCCAAAGAAAGGGTGGGCACAGTTTTTCCCACATGGTTATCAAATGCCCTGTGCAGATGTTCAGAAGTAGAGAAAAATCAACACGCAAGGAAAAGGAAATTATTAGCTAGAGGGCACCACTTACACATGACCAATGAGAGGATAAAGAAACATATAAATTGCATTAAATGGCATATGCTAGTTTATACGTATAAATGTACAATCATAAATGATGTTCATATTTTAAACAAAATTACTATACGGCTTGCCTGAAGACTGTTACTAAATCACCTGTATGCCTGCTAAGTGTATGGTGTTAGCTGTGAATGGGCAATGTCAAGGTTTCCTATCGACCTCCCTGTCAGTCTTCCCCTTTAAATTAGATTTGGACTGGGTAGCTTTTCAGATAGATCATGGCATCAGAAAGACAACTCTCTCCTGGCAAGCATTCAAGCAAAGGACACCCCACCCACTTTTCCGCTTTTTCTATATGTGAAGACAACTTTCTGTACTGAAGCCTTTTCTCTATCTCTGGAGGGTTTTTAAAAATCTGATTTGGAACACTGGAAAATCAGCATTTCAGATTACATGGATAGCCTCCACAAACAAAGGAGGTTTTCCTCTTCAGGAAATCATCCTCCACATATACTGTAGAGTCTGTGGATATGGGCTTTGGGGTTTGGGCTAGCATTCTGTCTCTCCCTGTGTATTAACTTGCCACAGAATCCGAACACTTGTCATGAGCAACATTCGGAAAAGTTGCTTTTTTTTTTTTTTTTTTTTGGAGTAGCTCTCAGAACCTGGAAACTTCTCCTGATCTGCCTTTGACACAATTTGTTTTTCAGTCCTACTGTTCTTAGAGTTCACTTGATGAAGCTTTCCATTGCCTAAATAAGGAGAGAAAAGTCTGGATGTAGATAAAAGTCTGCAATATCTTCTGGTCCTCTGTAGGACTGCGCCTTTAATGTTTTACAATAAATTTTAGGTGTCAGAATTACTCTGCAGCTGGCATACAAACAAATACTACTACTGAACATTTATTTATTTATTTATTTATTTATTTATTTATTTATTTATTTATTTATTTATTTATTTATTTATTTATTTATTTATTTTATATCCTGCCTATCTGGTCAAACAAGGACCACTCTAGGCAGCTAACAGTCTTAAAATAGTACAATAAAAATGTAAATAACAGTTCTAAATCATAAAACACTACAATACAGTGCAAAATTGAATATGGGCTCAATTAGCTGTTGTAGCTAACACAATCTATCTTCTGCAGTTTTCTTTAATCTCTTTTAAAACTTATGTCTATCTTCCCATCCTGCAGCAATGAATTCCGGTAGTCAGTTATCAGTTAGGTGAAGAAATAATTCCCTTAGCTTTTCTTTAACGTGGTATATGCTTCCATCTACCATCTACTATTATCAACAATGTGTATTGCCTTTTTGAAACAAAAGTGCTGAAGTGGTAATCAATAATAATGCATCAGTTTAGTATAATAATAATAATAATAATAATAATAATAATAATAATAATAATAATAATAATAATAATAATAATAATAATAATAATAATAATAATAATAATAATAATACTTTTCAAATGAAACCCCTACACAACTAAGCATTCAGGCGCCAGGATAACAGACACAATTTCATTAACTAAGGTTACAGATTCTACCTCTCAGTGTATCTTTAACATATTCCTTTCCATTCCAGTTTGGTTGCCCTGATGGGGGGACTTCTCCCTCCACTCCTATTTTCCTAAATAAGTGTCATGCATTGTCTTCCCTAGCTAAGAAAATTAGTATGTTAATACTTCTTGCTGCTGTCAATGATTTGATTTTTAAAAGAGATTATAGTTTTTGATGTGTATGTTTTTTAAAAATTAACTCCTAAATTGTTTCTTCCTTTGGTGCTAATTGGGAGCTTGAATGACCAGGATAATACCAGAATCATCCCCAGGAGAAAATTCCCCCTATTGTAAATTAACAAAACATCTATTTTAAAAAGTCTTGTTTTACGACATGCTCCATTGGTACTGCAGCATTCTGCCGATGTGGGCATATTTTCTAACACATTATGCAAAAACAAGTCAGGGAAGATGCTGAGGATTGTAATTTTCTAATTTAATTCTGCCATTTCCAGTAATGGAAAGCCATACTCTGGCCATCTATCTTCATAAGTGACAGATGCATTTCATTAAGACTTCCTTAAATAATTTCTCATGGCATTTGAGGAAGAGAGAGAAAAAAAGACGAGGACATATCTATTTTGCAAGCAGACCCACATCAGTATTTTGAAAGCTGTTAAACCCGCAAATGATCTACAGCAGTGCATTAAAAAGGTCAAATAAAAAGACATTTGTCTGGTATTTTTGAAATGTTGATGCCTGTTGAACAAGTCATGAAACAATATGACATTGTCTATGACTGGGTAATAATGTACCAATAATGCTTGTATAATGCCTTTCACTGTGAAGAATCCTCAAGTGTCTGGCATTAGAGGCAGGCAAAGGGGGGAAATGCTTAGGCTATTACTCATATTGATTGACTCCAGGGAAGGAATATGGAGGGATGTGACAAAAAGAGGCCTAAAGTGGAAATGAAACACACAACCTATCCATATTGTCCAACGTTTCATTCAAATCTGTCATATTAAGTTTACAAGGGACTTATTGTCTCATGACAATGAAAAATCTGAATGTGTGGGCCATGGAGACTGAGTCCACTGGCCTTGTTGCCATATTTTTGTACTTCCTGGCTTCCTCCTTCATCCCCTACTTTTTGTATCACTTGATCTGAAGAAAGGTGATTGATTCTGCAATCATGTACTGTACTTACTACTGTACATAGTAAACTGCCAATATCAGGATGCTATCTTCTCAGAGAACATGCATAGGGTTTTCACAATAGTCCAAATAAAATATTCTAAGTTGTACTATTTCAATATTAAAGAAACTGATAGACAGTAATTTACCTAATACTAGTTTACATGGCTATAAGATCCAGACCAGGGACTTCTCAGCTCTAGAATTATAGCTAGGATAGGTGCACTTGCTCTCTCTCGCTCTCTGCCCCCTCCCTCCCTCTCTCTCTGTGTCCATGTTTGGTAGAAGGAGAGTGTTCAAATTGGATAGGGTATTTATGATTATTTTCATCCTGCCCTTGAAAAAAAAATTAAGCCATTTTAGAGACTTAGGGGATAAACCTATAAAATTTCAGAAGGATGCCAGGATGCCTGTATGTCTCATGGAGTTATGCTGAATTTTAAAAAGAATTTTGAGACTTTTGTGTGTTTTCTGTTCACTTGGCAGCAAAGTAACAAGAACTATAATTGAAGAGGATTGGATTATAGGTATGGCGAATACTCTACAAGTGGAAGAAGAATTGAAACTGTACCTTTTCCAAGCAAGCACCCAAAGCTGTACAAATGGCTAAAAACACACCCAAGTTCTACAGATGCTGCAAAAAGACTTTGAATTTTCCTGTTTTGAGAGGGAGAACTGACAAAACACACTGAACACTGAAACACTCCTGCAATATTTTACTTCCACATCCATGTCTTATAACACAGGTATTGGAGAGCTCTGATAAAACCATTTCCTGCAGAGTCTGTTTGTAATGGTTTTAAAAATGCTTAATTGAACATGTTTATTTTGCTGTTAATTTGCTTTAACAGCACATTACTGTAAAATACCTTCAGCTCCCTTTGATCCAGATGAGTGACATTTCTTTTAAAAAGAAAGAAAGAAAGCTGAGAGGTACCAGCTAATTTTTTATTCCTGGTGATCCACCACATGGGTTGATCACCTCTTTCGGCCAAATTGTAGAGCCGGCCCTAACTATGGGCCATGCTAGATGCAGTTTATAGGAATTGTATGTGGAAACATCTGGAGGGTCCAGACTTCCAGGTGAAAAAATCAGAAGCCTATGTTCATCACAGCTGCCATTTATCCCAGCAAAAGGTTAATTCCAGGATGAAACCAAACAACCTTTGACAATCAAATTAACATTCTTCTATCAAAATATAAGCCTTTTCATTGCTGTAATAATTTCAGGCAACTTCAGCTTATCTGATTCTACAAACTTTATTTATCTACATTATTTCCGTTAATAATGAGTAAATAACATTGAGGAGAAATGCTCTGACAAGTAACATGGTCTCAAACCATGAAAGGCTTTCTACATTACTGTCAAAAATCTCAACATGATCCGGGACACCATGGGTATCCAGTGGAGACAAGCCAGAACCAGAGCGATGTGGTCAAATTTATTCACACCATTCACCAGTCTGACCACTGTATTCTTGATTCACTGTAGTCTCTTGGTCAGACTCAAGGGAAGCCCCATGTTGACAGCATTGCAGTAGTTGATCCTGGAGATGACCAGCCCTTGTGCCAATGTCCAGAGGGACTCTTTACCTAGTTCCCAAAGTGGTGTGGAGTTGTAATTATGTGATCGTATGTGTAATTTCTCCACATATTTATAACTCTTGCCAATTGTTTTCCTTTTCTTCTTACTGTAAACATTGCCTATGTGCTCACCCAGGTTTTATGATGGTAAGAAAGTACAGTGGTGCCTCACACAACGATGTTAATTGGTTCCAAAAAAATCAACGTTGTGTGAAACATCGTTCTGTGAAACACCATTTCCCATAGGAATGCATTGAAAACCAGTTAATCCGTTCCAATTGGAACTGATTGCCGTCTTTAAGTGAAAAAAACCCATAGGAAACATCGTTGAGTGAAACAATGTTTCCTCCATTGGAATGTATTGAAGCCGGCTCAATACATTTCAATGGCTTTGCGAAGTCCTTTTTCGCTCCTGTAAAAGTGCCTTACAATGTTTGGAACAGGTTTTAAATGCTTGCAATCGTTAGTCCACCTCCTGAACCCTATGCAAACTTAATTTGGTGTTGTTCTGAGTCGTCCTTAATTTTTGGTGATTTTTTGTTTTCCCTATTTAAATGCATTGAACTGTCCATTCAATTGATTTAAATGGGGAAAATAAAAAAAATCACCAAAAATTAATGAAGACTCAGAACAAAACCAAATTAAGTTTGCACATGTTTCACAAGGTGCACTATGGAATCCAAGCATTTAAAATAGGTTTCAAACATTTTAAGACACTTTTAAGTGAGCAAAAAGGGAGATCGTTAAGTGAAATTCCCCCATAGAGAACATCGTTAAACGATGGGGGAAATTCCTCAAAAAAACCCATCGCTGTGTGAATTCATCGTTGTATGAAGCAATTGTTGTGCGAGGCACCACTGTACTGTATGTGTTATAATAAGATAAAAATCTCATTGACTTATGCCTCTACTCAGATTCCTGAGCTAGAAACAAACATTTTGGCATGTATGTTTTGATTGCTCTTTCAGTCCTAGGAGATTTCCACCTGACGTTTCTGCTAGTTTAGCAATAACATGGAGTAAAGTGAAAGGTGAAAGATTTACATGATCTGAAGAGAAACCAGAGTACTCTTCAGATCATATAAATCTTTTACAATAACATGGAATCCTAAAACCTATCTTTCATGGATTTACATTTTCCCAAGACATGGCACTATAAGATGATACAATACAGTATCTCTATTCACTAATTCACCTATTATTTATGACAATCTCATATCTGTGTTTATAAATTATAACCAAAACATTTATTCAGTTGCCAACATTGTTTATAATTCATAGACCTTGTTCTGCTGCAGCTGACTAATTGTTTTGTAATGACTCATGTAAATATTTTTTCAAAACACAAGTTTTAAAAGTACTTCCACTGTAGAGCAAATTTTCCTGCACATCCCTTAATTTTATAACTTTCTTAAACACACAAGGTTTCACACACAGAATCCTACTGACACAAATAGCCCCTGACGAGGACCTAGAAAGGGGTGGGTAGGAATGGTCTGGGGGTCGGTTGACTCACACTAGGAATTATGCTTCATTGTAGCTGTTTTACTCTGTGCTACTGACACTGGTAATTATATGCTAGTATTGTTGTTGTGCAACAAATGGCCTGAAACTCAACATCAAAAAAACTAAGATCATGGCCACTGGTCCCATCACCTCCTGGGAAATTGAAGGGGAAGATATGGAGGAAGTGACAGATTTTATTTTCCTGGGCTCCATGATCACTGCAGATGGAGACAGCAGCCACGAAATTAAAAGACGCTTAATTCTTGGGATGAAAGCAATGACAAACCTCAACAGCATCTTAAAAAGCAGAGACATCACCTTGCCAACAAAAGTCTGAATAGCTATGGTTTTTCCTGTTGTGATGTATGGAAGTAAGAGCTGGACCGTAAAGAAAGCAGACCACCGAAGAATTGATGCCTTTGAATTGTGGTGCTGGAGGAGGCTCTTGAAAGTCCCCTGGACTGCAAGGAGAACAAACCTATCAATTCTAAAGGAAATCAACCCTGAGTGCTCACTGGAAGGATAGATCCTGAAGCTGAGGCTCCAGTATTTTGGCCATTTCATGAGAAGAGAAGACTCCTTGGAAAAGACCTTGATGTTAGGAAAGTGTGATGGCAAGAGGAGAAGGGGACGACAGAGGATGAGATGGCTGGACAGTGTCTGCGAAGCAACCAACATGAAATTGACACAACTGCGGAAAACAGTGGAAGATAGGAGGGCCTGGCATGCTCTGGTCCATGGGGTCACAAAGAGTCGGACACGACTAAACGACTAAACGAATGAATTTTTGTTGTTCAGTAGTTAAGTCATGTCTGACTCTTTATCACCCCATGGACCAGAGCACACCAGGCCCTCCTGTCTTCCGCTGCCTCCTGGAGTTTGGTCAAATTCATGTTGGTTGCTTTGATATGCTAGTATACAACAAAACAAATTGGTAAGTCATAAAATATATGGTTAGCATCTGATCAAGAATCAGTATGATGCAGTGGGTAGAGTGCCAGACTAGGACTGAAGAGACTTCTATTCAATCTCTGTTCAAACAGGGAGGTTCACTTGGGTGTGGTAATAGTGAAGCACTCCTTGCAATTCTCACATATCTCAAAAACCACCATAAGTTGGAAGTGACTTCACAGTATAAGACAAAAATAGCATCTATTTAGTGTTTTGATTGCTGGGATTGAACCTAAGTGAAGCTTCCTGCTTTAACATGGGAGCTACCCAGCACTTACAATGCGTAAGCAAAGAAGAAAGTAAGACCGCTGTGAGACTGAAAAATGCAGCTAGGAACCAGGGCAGAGCTTGAGAAAAGTTACTATCATGATGCTTCTGGAAATCTGGGAGTTGCAGTCCAAAATGGCAACCTTCCGAGTTCAGCATGGAAATGCAACTCAGAAGCTTCTCTGTTCTCCTCTTTCACTCACCCAGGGACATTCCACTTCAGTTGAACTTTTTAGGCTGGCAGTTTATCAATTGCTCTTTTATACATGAGAAAACCAGACACCCAGACTTCAAAGAAGCCACTTGGTTTAGCATTCCAGAACCTGATGGAGCCAGGCAGCTTACAGAAGACACAGTGGATCTAGTTTGTACAGTTTTTGAGACCATTTCAGGCAAGAGCTGAAATATTCCAGTACACATGCTGGGGGGAAAAGGGGTGTGTGTGTGTGTTCTGTGTTAATGACAAAAAGTGATGAAGGCAGAGAGGTAACCCAGGCCTGTTTCCTTGTACAGCTTGAATAATTTAGTTATGTTTTTCATTGTTTCTGATTTGAGCAAGGAGCTAATATCAAGATGCCTTTGAAAGAAATTTCTGTTAAGGATTTCACAATCCAGTGAAAGCTATAGTAACCAATTTAAAACCGATTTACAAACTCCCACTAGTACTCTGCTCTTCATCCCTTGTGGTGAAAATACAGCAATGACTGTATATAGTAATAAATAATTAATATCCAGCTAGTAACTGACAATTTACAGTCCAGAGCTGGACAGTACACTCAAAATCTGTTGCCTAGTGCAGCCGCCTCACTCTGCATAATGGTAGGGTGGTGGGTTTGGTAATCACTGAGCTTTCTACACTCCATTAGGTTTGGTTCATAGGTGAACATTCAACAGAAACAGGTACGGTAGCAGACAGGAGTAACACAAGTAAATATAACCATCTTACAAAGCATGGCATTGTTGATCTGAAAGGCAATGCATTACATGTTCATTAATTTTTATGGGAATTGTTTTGCCACAGGTGAGCAATAAGTAATATAAAGCACTATTAATGCATGGCTACCAATATTACTTTTCCACACTAAACACACACACACACACTAAAATTAGCAAAAATGGCCCAAAGCCCAGAGTCCTGCAGAAATAATAACAATATACAACCCATTTTGCCCCATGTTAGTCTCATCTTTGTTAAATGATAATGGACTGAGTTCAGTTGATAATCCCAAGCAGAACAGACCTATTGAACCCATGAAATCTACACAAGTGTTGACTTATTATTCAGCAATTGATTTAATGGATTTACAATTGATGTTTGCAATTGGATTTAGGAGAATGTATTTCAATCAAGATGCAGTTTGGCCCCGAGAATTTAGTTTATAGAAGAGATAAAAGGATTCAAGTACCAGAGCTTAGAGCCAAGACAGCTTCCTTGGAAGTAGATGGGAAGGAGAGATGGAATTGGGTGTCATCAGCATAACTGATGCCACCAAACCCCCCAAGCACCAATCTCTCCCTGCAATTCCATGTAGAAGTGAAACAGAATGAGGAGACAGAACAGTACCCTGAGGGATGCCAAGTCTATTCATGTCTGTGTTGCAAATGCAGAAGCTGAAGAAGAAGAAACTGAAAAGTTTTGTGCCAGGGTACAGAAAGAAACTGATCATATACCAAAACAGGGTGTGCTGATGATCAAGGGTGACTGGAATGTAAAACTAAGGAACAAAGCAGAAACAAATGTTGGAGAATTTGGCCGACAAGTCAGAAATTAAGCAGGAAGATGACTCATAGATTTCAGTGAAGCCAGCAGATTATTTATTGCAAATAAATGAGCAGCATACACTTTTCTGTGTTAAAATCTATGACATAATGCTAAAAGTTGCTAGTGACTGGGATTAGATATTACTTTAGACAGCAAATTCAAGGTACTATGAAATGAAGCAGATTGTTTTACAGTGGTGCCTCACTTAACGAGCACCTCGCTGAGTGATGAAATCGCTTAACGAGGCACTCTGGGCCATCGCTGGAGCATTCGCTCAGCGATGGCCCCTATGGCGATTTTTCGCTTTGCGATATTCGCTAAGCGATTCGCTTAGCGAATATCGCATAACGAAGCCGGGGAGAACAGCTGATCGGTGGTTCCAAAATGGCCGCGGGAAGGTCTACGCCGCATTTTCGCGCCCTGCCCTCGCTTACCGAGGGCCCGAAAATGGCGGCGCTATGGACAAACCTCGCACAGCGGTGAGTTTTCAAGCCATAGGAACGCATTGAACAAAGTTCAATGCATTTCTATGGCTTTTTTATTCCCGCACAGCGATGTTTCGCTATAGCGAAGGTTAATCCAGAACGGATTAACCTCGCTATGCGAGGCACCACTGTATTTGACTACCATTGTTACTGGATTGTGTGCCTAAAGAATTTCCTTGGGGAAACCAGAAAACTTTTCCTTCCTTCCTTCCTTCCTTCCTTCCTTCCTTCCTTCCTTCCTTCCTTCCTTCCTTCCTTCCTTCCTTCCTTCCTTCCTTCCTTCCTTCCTTCCTTCCTTCCTTCCTTCCTTCCTTCCTTCCTTCCTTCCTTCCTTCCTTGTGCAATTGTAACAATGGTGCATTCGTTCCATAATCAGCACCACAACAAATGGCTTTTGTGGGTTAATGAATAACACAAGTTATTTTGAAAAAAGTAATAATCAATGTTCTGCATAAAGAACATTTCTGTTTTCAGAATCTTTTTACTAGGCCATCAAGCCTCTGGAGTGGGTAGTATGTTGTGGTGTTGCTTGAGGCATGGGATGAGTATCAACGCCCAGACACACCTTTTCTGATCAGAAGGTGAGCAGAGTCTTGGCTGGGTTTCCATTTATCTTTAATTGCATTTAACCTTCTGACAAGTGCTTTTCCCCTTCAAATGGAAAAGAGTCACCAGGTCAGCAGCATTTCCTGAGATTTTAGATCCAAAGTCTTTTATCTAGAGCCCTTGTAATGTCACCAGAGTAGACTTTTATGATGCCACAGGCACAGATCCTTTAGCAACAACTGCAAAATGTCACTTGTTCTGACAGACTGACAGCATCAGCATTTGACAATTAATTCAAAGGTTTGTGTGTGCATTGCAGCAGCAGCAGTGATGGCTATAGAGCATGCATGTAATGAAAAAGACAAAGTTACTTCTGAAAATGTCTGAATGGCAGGTCCTGAGGCCAGGTGAAGGAAGCCAAACTTTGGGTTTCTAAGTTTGCAGCATTATATTCTGTGAGATTTCATGCCTAAAGCTGAGTCTCAGAGAAGGGACCCAAACTTAAATCTCATGGCTAAAACCTGAGATTTAACTATCTTAATTTGAGGACTGAGTCTCTCACCCTTCCATGAGCTAATTTATCCACTTAAACCCTAGATACTTGGACTGTATCTTTCCCCACTATATATTTTTTTTTATTTATTCAGAACAGTGCCTAAAACAAACAGCAACCATTTACAAGTCTCTAAACCAAACACAGGCCATCAACATTGAGCATTTGTTCAACTTTCCTCGCACCCATGATATTGGTTTTGCATCCTAGAATCCACACACTGAAAGACTGCAACTAATGTCAACAGAGTCAAAGCAGGACCAAAACAAAAAACAAAAAAAACTTTCTAGGGTTTTTACACCAAGGTATGGTGATTTCCCCCCTGTTTTGCACTGTTTTATGTCAGTGGACTAGGTTGCTTTTGTTTTGAAATGTTTGCATAATTATTGATGCATGTTGGACGCTTTTCGATAAGGAGGAAGGTGATGATTTTGTTTGTACAAACAGTGATTATCATTGAAATATAGCAATGATACAAATCATTATTTTTTAAAATCTAAAAATAGAGTACAAGTGACTGTGATAAATCTATTGCCAAGGGCACTAGTCCCTCCTAAACTCTTTGAATAATATCTGATAGGGGTTCTGGAGTGGGAGCTGGTCCTGAAAGATTTGCAAATATATACTGGTTGCAGTGAATGCCAAAAGTGAAGGAGGGAGATTCTATGCCAAGAACCATTCTGTTTTACAATTTAATGGGTCAGTCTATTTGATTGTTATGTTTCTGGCTACTAATGTTACTTACTTCAGACAGAAGTGGGATTAAACGTGAAACAACAAGAAGAATTATAGTGTAAGAATAATAACAGCAACAATGCTAAAACAGTGCAATGTTCACTTGGACCTCTGCTAATTAAGACAAGTATTGCGAGTGGAGTACCGGATAAGTTGACAACACAACAGTATTGAGGACAGAATAAATGATGGACTACCAAATGACTTTACTGTCATTTCTTTGCAAATAACGTTTCTGACATTTATGAGTGTAAGGAAAGATTTGCTTGATCCATTTTGTTCTGAGCTGATATTGATTTTGACCTCTGATCAAGATCGATGAAAACTTCTCTGTGAGAAAGGGCTTTGCAAGCTTGCTTTCCTAAGGCTCAATGTTTTGACCTCTGTGGACAAAGAATCTGATTTTGGACTGTACAGAAAATGCTACAGTTAGAAAGCAGTGCTCAGGAAGATCCACTCACTTTCTGGTATCTGCTAAGCTTGTGATAGACTTCCTTTACGCACCTAGAATTTAGATAGAGAAATTTATTTTAATTATGTAATTTGCAGAAATTGCTTTAGCACATGAATCAATGGCTTGGACAGTTAAGTAGGCAGAAAGAGCAGCTGAAATAGTCAGATATTGTTTCAATGGAAGAAAATTTTAAAATTTAAGTCTTTACTATGAAGGTTAACTTTTTTATTTTTCACACATGTAGCCCACTGCCATCTAGTAGCAGAAATAAGCCCTCTATAGATTTCTCTTTTTCCCTTAAAGTTGTGTGAAGTGAGAGAACATAGCAGGCATCATTGCAGAGTGTGCAATGATGCCATTACAGAACAATTATTAATTTGGATTAGGACAGAGTGCTAAATCCAGTTATTAGCCCTAACTGACTAGACCAGCTCCTGTTAATCAATGGGGTTTACATGTTTTGATTGTACAAGTCCCATTTGTTCAATGGAACCACATCTATTGAGTTACTATTGCATTTAGTTCAGAGCTTGTAGGGTTTGTCAGACTCTGTACAGAACCTGGAAACAGACATCTAAATTTTCATTTTGTTTTCAGGTATCTGGCACAATGGCTAAAATCCTGTTCCTTGGCATAGTAAGCTGCAACTGTAGTAAGCCCATTGAATCAGTGGGAATTTGGTGACTCAACTTTTCCATAAATTCTATTGATTCAATGAGCTACTCTAGTTGTGACTTACTACACCAAGCAACAAGATTTCACCCACTGTATCAGATAACTGGAAACAACATTTTTAACAACAAAGTATTTGGACAACAATACTTTTAACAACAAAGTATTTGGACAACCTAACATTATTTGTATTGTTTAAGCTTCTTTGCAAGAGTTCCAATAAATCTGAATTGGTTCACCCGTTTTACTGTCCTATGTTCTATCAAGATTGATTTCAGGCTAAAATAAAACTAAACAGGAGTTTACTGAATTCATATGACTTCAGACAATTCTTAGACAAAAGTGGGAAGCACCTTACCTGAAATAAACTAATTAATTCTCTGTGCTTTCTTCACATGTAAAACTACTGTAACTGATGAGACATTTGGCAATTAGTTTGATCTTATAAACATATCAAAGAAATGTAAAAAAAATTTTAAGTGGCAACAACTCTGTCTATTAGACATGCAGACAACGTCTTTTCATATTCATTGAGATTCCAAGTCCTCTATAGTTTGACTGAAATTTATATTAACACTTTTTTCTGATTAAAGTCTGTTTTCATTTGTCCTGAATATTATTGACTAATGATAGAATAAACGCTAAGGCAGCACTTACTTTATGACCTGGCAGTGCTCCAAATTTTTATATTGATTTTGCCATAGTCACATATGATGCCAAAGGTACTGTGCAGCTTTTCTTTTTCCCTATGGTCTCAGAAAGCTGTGCTGATAGGGAAGAAACTGGTATAAAATCAGTGTTTTAGGCTGGATATATTTACAGATTGAGGAATAAGTGGGAACTCAGTGGGGCTTACTTCTCAACAGACACTTGTAAGATTGCATTGTAATACTTTTATTTTATTTTATTTATACGCCACCCATCTAAACAGAGGCTACTCTGGGCGGTTTACAACATAAAACAAAACAAAAGGCAAAACAATAAGCATAACACCTAACCATAAAACATCAATACTAGTATAAAAACAAATGCAATCTAATAAATCATAATAAAATGCAACAACATTAAAACATTTAAGTATTTAAAATGTTGGCATTATGATCTTATTGGGTAATAGTTTCACAGCGTTGGTGAACAAGAATAACATGCCTGTCAAACCAGCCAAGTTTTTAAAAGATTCTTTAAAAATGATGGGTTCTTCATTATGAAACAAGAGTTGGTGGGTTCTCACATTTGCATGGCCTTGTCTCAACTGCATGTTGATTTGACTGTATATTGGTGCCCTCAACATGTATTTTACAGTATTTCAGTTCTCATCATCTCCAGCTAACATGGCCAATGCATACAGAACAATAAACATTGTAATCTAAATCCTTCAGAATAATATTACCTGAACTGCACTTAAGTGATATACAGCTTGGTATAGCTGCTGGTTATGGTAACTAGTATCTATCTATCTATCTATCTATCTATCTATCTATCTATCTATCTATCTATCTATCTATCTATCTATCTATCTATCTATCTATCTATCTATCTATCTATCTATCTATCTTTCTTTCTTTCTTTCTTTCTTTCTTTCTTTCTTTCTTTCTTTCTTTCTTTCTTTCTTTCTTTCTTTCTTTCTTTCTTTCTTTCTTTCTTTCTTTCTTTGCAGAATGGAAATCATTTAAACCTGCCAGGCTCCCCATCACATATTTGTTTTCAGAGATTGCAAGATCAGTCATGAAAGGTGGATGGATGCTTACACAATTGCTTCTTCTGCTCCATGTTTAGGCAACAGCATACTATCCTTCAAACTACCCAGTCCCTGCTGTGGAGCCTCTCATAGTGTGGATCCTAAAGCAATAGCAGACGTCTTACTGGTTCACATCTCTGGACCTTCCACAGTGGGCCAAGGTTGAGATTAAAGCTTCTTCCTCCTGCCCCCAAACTTGGCAAGCATAAGCTGGCCCACTTCCTTTGTAGGGGAGGCAAAGTGCCTCTGTTCCCACAGTGCCCAAAGAGCACTACCACCATTCCTCTAAACTCCTTATATGGCTTGGTGCTGCAAAACTTGGGAAGCTGGGTTTGTGGGAGGGGAGACAAGTAGAAAAGTTTGAAATTTGTCCTGACCAGCTAGCTCATATAGCTGTTGGAGATGGCAGTTAGTTGAGCTGTAAAATGGAGAGCTCAAGTTTAGAGAGGCAGCTAGAGGTTCGATGTTCTCACGCTGCATCTCCTGGGATAAAGAATCAATGGCCTATCTTGCAATCCTTCTGTCTATGGAGGTGGAAATTACTACTGTTTTGTGGACTGCATATAATCAATCACTCCTAAGGATAAAATATTCATGTCTTGTTGCTTACTGTTTAAACATGCAAAATTGCCAACAAAAGGATCATTTTATGCTTGCAACCATCATTTTAATAACAAAAACTGTTCTACAGGAATAACAGTGCTACTTAAGAGCCATTAGCTATCTCATACTGAGAATGCAAAAATCCATGTTAGTGCACAACTTTTATTAGGCCAACCAAAAGCTTGTACACATTTTGCAGCCCTCTGGATAGTCTCACAAAGATATTATACTACTATGGATTTTGGAATGCGACCTCAGAAAATCAGGCTAACAGGCGCTTTGGAATGAATTGCTTTCTGTAAATTCTGATGGATTTTCTTTCAACAAAGAAGAACATTGGCATCAGTAGTGAAAATGCCTTGTTTAGCCTCCAGTTTGGTTGGGTTTTCTGAAAATACATAATTCTCAGCTAGATAGGTGTTTGGAATTCACACTGGGGTTATCAATCCAATCACAGAACTAACCAGGAATAAGAATATAATGTGAGTCCCTGCTTGCCAACCACATCATTCCTTCCCATTCATTTCACTGGGAGTGACAATTCATTGTATTTCCCCAGTGAAAAGCAACTATTTATTTGTAATTTTCATTCATTAACTTTTCTAGTGGATGTCAAGTGATTTTGTCAATTTAAAGTCAAGCAATTCAGAAAGCCTGTGTGTTGAGGTAAAACTGAGGCCCGGGTAGGTGGGGCTCATCAGCCATGGAAGGCAGCCCATCTAGGAGAAGGAAAACTCCGATTTCAAACCTCCACTGCCTTGTGGCTATATCCACTCATGGAAAAGGCTTCAGGAGTTAACCTCGAGGCAAAATCCGGAGCTGGAGTCCCGAAGGCAGCATGTGTCGTTCTGCCAACTCCTGCGACATTGCTGGAACCAGTTGCATTGGCTCTTGCCTTTCCATTGGATCATTTCAGCAATGTGGAGAGGAGGGATCTGCTGCTCGGGTAACAGCCTATCCTCCACATTACCTTACCCGGGCTTCATGTTCTGGAGAGGACACTCCTCGATTCAGAGCATGTTACCATAGTCTCTTGAGACTGAAGGATGCCTATGCCTAATCTCTCAAAATGTGAGAGTTCCTGTTCTATCAATTTCATTTCATTCATTACATATGCACGCTATTTTAAGTAGTTAGCCATATCAACTCCATTTTCACAACTGTGATAAGAGATGCAACTGAGGGAAGGTACAAAAATGGGAAAAAACAAGAATATTTGCAATACATAGAGTTAAACCAGTGTAAATAAACAATGTGATCAAGTTAGATCTGAAATGAATAACTCCAGGATGTGACAGGGCACCCAATTTCTCAGAAAATGTGTTTTTGAGGAGTAGGCTTCTCTCTCTCTCTCTCTCTCTCCACAATGCTCCTTTTGCTTTCTCCTCCTCTGTTTCATCCTGTGTCACAACTGGTTCAACCATGGCTGTTTTTAAGATTACTAAAATAAAGTATGTGAGGTAATCCCTTCACCTGTTACATACTCGAGGTCCATACGGTGCCTATTAACTGGGCAACTTCTCTTCTCATGATACACAGAAGAGGATTCTAATGCTGGACTTTCCTGTACTGTGTATTGGGTGGGAAATTTGCAACATGAAAGACATTTATAAACTGTTTCACATTCACCAGCTTACTGGTGAGCAATCAGGGCAAAAACAAATTGCATGACACATCCTGTGGTTACAAGTCCATTGCTTTAAAAGTAGTTTACCTTCCAATTCTAAAACTTTTGGTACCTGCAACTCAAATTAAATTTTCTCCATGTATTTAAAGAGCTGTTGACATCATGACAATGGGGTTCCAAGAGTATTCCATTAAACAAGGAGTAGCCTCTGACTATCCTGCTGAAGTCATCCATGAAATGAAAATGGGGAAGAAAATGCTCCTGGCACTGGACTGCTTGCATTGTATCAAGGTGGTAGTCACCTTGATTATCCCTAGGAGGCCATCTTGGCCCTGTCCCACAGGCCCAAGTCAGCTCAGGAGACAGCGAGTCTCCCACGCCCCTAGCCCACTGGGATGTATCACTGTAGGTGGAGGAAAGGCCATAGCCTGATGCAAGACAGCTGGGAGAGGGCTCACCAGTGGGAATAAGAGGGCTGGAGTTGCAGGGCTCACTGTTAACCACATCAGATTAAGGGGAGATATGAAAGGAGATAGTTGAGTTCTGGAACCCCATCTTCTGTGCTTCCACAGAGATGCGAACAGGGATAGAGGACAAAGGGAGCCATTTCCTCCAGCCCAGTCTGTTCAGTCATGGAAGGGGTCAGGGACATGAGGCTCTGGCAATGCAGTCCCCAGTGGACCCAGCATCACCCCAGCCTTGGTGTCCTTGGTGCCCGACGAGAACTGTGAAGCCTACCCCAACCCAACTTTGGTGCTGGAGATGCAGGTGGCAAGAGTTATGGCAAAGGGGGCTCCAGGAAGGGCAGCTCCACAGAGACTGGTTCCCATCACCCACCTTTACCAGCCCTCCTTAAAAGGACTGTATCCCAGATTGGAGCTCATACTGGATGCCCACTTCTCAGAGCCTAAACTTCAGTGAAGTTAACTGAGGCCCCAGGCAGACTGACTATGTCCAGATGGTTAGTGCCAGAAACTCAACCCCCTGGGAACACAAGGGAATGGGCAGTTGGTGCTGACTCTTTGCTTTTAGTAAAAGCTGCCGGAAGTGATCAAACCAGGCTGGAATCCATGAAAATTTTGCCACAGAGTCCTTATCCACTGGGGTCCTGGGAGAGGGGACAGCATTACTCACACATGGAAAGAAGAGACTTGGAGGAAATGGAAGGTTTGGCAAGACAGCATGTTAGCTACCGGTAAGTGTTTCTGAAATATTGTAAACACTGGAGATTTGGTGTCCACACTGCACTTCCACCCCGTTCTGAGTTCTATGCCACCACTAAATTAGCTACATGGGCAAATTATCATTATGCTAATCTAGATTCAGACTGAATAATGAATATAAGGAATTTGATATCCCAGTACCTCCACATCTTCTTCAGTACTGCCACAGGTCTGTTTCTTGTCCCCATGCTCTGGAATGGAAAAGGGCAAAGCAGGATGAAAGAACACATGGACACAGAACCACCTTTGTATGTGATCAGCAAAGCTAGGAGCTTGATAACACAGCTCTGTGTCAGCTCCACCCTCTTAATTTGTTGTCAGGGCTCACTGTTGTTATATGCCATGAAGTTGCCTCGGTTTATGGTGACTTTATGAATAAGAAATCTCCCAAGTGGACTGTGTTTTATTTCTGTATTAAAATTACAGGTACCCCTGGTTACTTGGGGTTTGGTTAAGAATTTTATGAAACTTGAGGACCTGGTTGTCTGTGGTCACCAGGTCCCCCACCCACCCTCTCTACACTGCACTGCATGGGAAACAGACATTTGTAAGAAGCTATATCTCAACCAATGGCCATGTTGGCTGAAGCGTTGTGGAAACTAGCTCAGAAAAACAATTGTCTGTCTGTCTGTCTGTCTGTCTGACTGACTGACTGACTGACTGACTGACTGACTGACTGACTGACTGACTGAATGAATGAATGAATGAATGAATGAATGAATGAATGAATGACCATCTCTACCAAAATAGATAGATCACATTTGGAGGAAAATGAAGGTAAGGAAGAGAAATAGTTGAACGAGGGAAAGGTTCGTTAATTCGTTCCAGCAAAATCGCTGTAGAGTGAAAATGTCGTAAAGCGAAATTAAAAACCCAGTTAATGGGTTCCAATGGGCTAAAAACTCACTGTCCAGTAAAGATCCTCCATACGGCGACCATTTTCAGTGCCTGTATAGTGATGAATCCGTTCCTAAGCACAGCGGGGAGCCATTTTGAGCACCCAACGGCCATTTTGAAAACCCAATGATCAGCTGTTTTGATTGTCATAATGCAAAGAATCGTTTCCTGAAGCAGGGAACCAATCTTTGCAAAGCGAAAAAAAAACCCATTTAGATCATTGTTTTTTGATCGCAATTACAATCACAAAAACATCATCATGAAGCGGATTCATTGTAATGCGGTGTAATCGTTAAGCGGGGCATGACTGTAATCTGGGATAATACAAATTAGCCTCTTAGGGTTTGGAACTCTAGGTTTATTGAAAGGGCCCATTTGAGGCATAACTGGAGCGTGCACCTAAAGCTGGAAGGAACTGGAGTATAAGGACTTGTGAAGGTCTTCCTGAACACCTGAAGGTATAGCTTGTGGGTCTGGTGCTAGACAATGCGCTGTTGGTATGGCAAACTCCCAAAGGATGCTGAGAAACAAGTTCTTGTCTGCTTAGCTAGGTCCGGATAGCAACAAATTTCTCATGCAGATAATAAACATAGCCCTAATTAACCCAGCTCTTGAGTTTCACCTCTTTATTTCTGGTATGGTCACAACTATCAGAGAAAGCACTAGGACTGCATTACTATTAATGTAATATATTCCCCCCACTATTGCATCAGCCCTTGTCTTTCCTGAAAGGCAATTAAAGTTGTTTTTCTGTGATTAAACAAGCTCTAATGGTTGCAGCCAATGGGCCATCTATTATCATGAATGAGTGCAGTTATTATCCCAGTCACAATCAATATTTGCTTACACAGAGTTAAGAGAGATATTGAAAGCTTACAGTGTGTTTAAATGGCTGTCGACACCAGGACAATGGGGGAGTCCAAGAGTATTCCATTAAACAAGGAGTAGTCTCTGACTATGCTACTGAAGCCATCCATGAAATGAGCATTGGAAACATTGTTCCTGGCACTCGGCTGCTTGCATTGTATTCAAGTAAGAAGACACTTGGAGACAATGGAAAATTTGGCAAGGCAGCAAGGCAGCAAATTTTCCTGGAGATTTTGTGTCCACACTATATTCCTACCTCACTCTGAGTTCTATGCTACCTCTAAATTATCTACATAGGCAAATCATCATTATGCTAATCTAAATTCAAATTGAAATAGGAGTGCATATGAAGCCTCTGAGATCCCAATACTAAAATCTTCTGTCATCATCTGTAAATAATCTGTAGGCACATGGGGCAGGGCATTGGTAATGGAAGATAAATCATATTCAAACATTATATCCAAAATGATATCCAAGATAGGAAGGAAGGAATTCCCTTGGAGTCTCGTCTTTGTTTGAATATTTTATATAGAGATTAGATGGTCAGCTGTCAGGAATGCTGTAGCTGAGGATTTCTGGTATTGGCAGAGGTTTGGGTTCATATCCACACAAAAAAATCAGACTGGGAATTTAGAAGGTCAGAAAACATGTGATGCTGTTTCATTCTTGCTTCCTTAAAACTGGGCCCTAATGTATTTCATGGAGGTTAACATCCTAGTATATATACATAGAATTGCATTCTAATTGGTGAGCTGAGTGGTTCATAACAAACATTCATGTTGTGAAGTGGCCAGAAATAACCAGGATGATAGGAGAAAGAGGAAAAGGTATATTTCTTTGGACTACAGCTGGTAGAATTTCCCAGTCAGCACAGCACCACTGATCCAGCTGACAGAAGTATTCTTGGAGTCTTACATCACAAAGTGCTTGTTCTCAGACACTGTGATAGGAACACTTTGGTAAATGCCAAGTTGTCAAGGATGTAGGTAGCAAAGTAGTTACATACTACACTATGTATAACAAAACTCAACACGCATCCTCAACATCCCACATTTTGTCTGAATTCCAGACTTATTCTAGACTGCTTTTTACCTTTGCCTCCTTACACATTTAAAACAAGAATATGAATTCTATATGCTGCAACTACTGTATTTTTTCATGTATAAGACCCCCCCCAATGTATAAGACAACCCCCAATTTTGACCCTTGCAGCAGCCAGAGGAGGAGGAGGAGGAGGCGAAGGAGCAGCCGTGCTTGGCTGGCCCTCTCGACTGTCCATTGACTGCAGCTGCGGCCACCCAATCGCTACCTCCAGTGCCACTGCCGGCGCTCACCTCAACCTCATGCTGCTGACTTGTCCCCTGCCTGAAGGGAGCCTGTGAGTGGCACTGCAGGAGGCAATTAGGCGGCCACAGCTGCAGTCAATGGGCAGCCATGAGCCAATGGGCTGCTCCTTCACCTCTTCCTCCGTCTGCTGCTTCGGCGTACTTCCATGTATAAGGCTACACTTAATTTTTGCAGTTACTATTTTAGGAAAAAGTATTGTCTTATACAACGAAAAATATGATAGCTTATAAATCCCATTGTTAACTTGTATGAGCACTGCTGCCATTACTGATGACAACAATGATGGGTGGATTGCCATCAGTCAAGGTCTCCATGGACTCCAGGCTGCCAGAACAATTTGAGCGAGACTATATTAGAAGGGGGGAGGGATGATACAAAGTATCAAGGGGTGCTAACCACACCTCCCACAGTCCAACTGGGAGCGCAGTTTCCACCACTAGGCCATTGGCTGGTTCAGTCTTGCTTCAGTCCCAATTTCCCATCACTGGGGTAAGATGGCTCACAGTCTGTTGTTGGCATCGGGTCTTCAGTACAGCCCCAAGCCACCCTACACTTTTTTGTGACAACTTTTAGTGCCTGCTGCTCAGAAATGGAGATGGGCCTCTGGCTCTCCTACTGTTGCTTCTGGGGCTCCTTTTCTCACTTGCAGCTAAGGAACCTTCTCTGAGTCAGGGTGGGGACTGGGTACCTTGCCAGATGCTAGAGTCTCCAAGGGGGATTAGTGCTGAATAGAGCTCCTCGGCAGCCTCTACTTTTGGCCACTGAGATTTCAACCCAGAGCCCTGTACAACGATTCTGTATATACACGTAGTCCACGTCTCTGATGACACAGAATCCAGAACCCAAGTCGACCTCCGCCTTGCCTCGCTCATTGCCTGAGTCCAACAACCCTTCTGTGTAATATTTCCCTTCCTTCTCCTCCTTGTTTATTCCCAATTCCCCTCCCTGGGACCTAGCCTCTTGACCAACTGTGCTGTGTGCCAAGTGTTTCTCTCTCCTCTTAACCTCCAC
The DNA here is from genome assembly GCF_051106095.1 of Pogona vitticeps. Taxonomy (NCBI): domain Eukaryota; kingdom Metazoa; phylum Chordata; class Lepidosauria; order Squamata; family Agamidae; genus Pogona; species Pogona vitticeps. Next base: position 39,924,174 of record NC_135783.1, read on the forward strand.
CTGTCATCCTGTGCCTAGGAGCTGCAGTGTCCTTTGGACCCTCTGGGGGCATGGGTTGAGGGTGGATGGCCTGCTAGGAGTGCTCGTAGAGACCACCTCACAACTTGCTTCAGTTTCCTTGCTTTGTAGTGAACTAGCCTACAAACCCATTGTTATAAATCTTTGGACTTTCACACCTCCCAGAACGTTATCTATGTCTTTGAAGCCAAGATGTCTCAGGATACTTACTAAGCTTTCTTTTGTTTAGTTTTTTTATTTGCTCCATTTATTTGCTGTCACTGTTTTAAATAACGTTTATATCACCAAAGTGACTTTGTTCTCCCTCAAGCAATCTGCCGAGTTGGTTCTTTAGAGGCACTGAGTGCATCAAACCTCCAGATCAGTACAGTACAGCCCTTCAGTACAGCCCCAAGTCACCCTACGCTTTTTAGTGATGTCTTGTAGATGTTATTGCATTGCTGTTCCCAGCATTTCTCACCATCAGCTATGCTGTTTAAAGCTGATGAGAATTAAAGATCAGACACATATGGAATATGATACTTTAAGAACTGGTTTTAAATGTGCTCTGATTTATGGAAACAATGCAAACCTCCCCTAATTGTTACTGCCACTAAACTTTGGTCAGCCTGACGAGCATCTGGACCCAGGCACAGAAGTTTAATATATCATACCAAAATTTGAGAAATTTATGTGATGATAAGAGCAGTATATACACATGCTTCATTGTGATATCCCAGGCCTATCACCACTTACATCTCTTAAAATTGACAGACACAAGCATCCTGTACTCGCTCGAGACAGGTCCCAATGAAGAAGAGGCAAAAGTAGTCATTGCAATCAGCAGGTGTCACAACACTCAAAGCATACCTGGCTATTTGAGCAGGAGATGTTTAATCATGCATGAGGGGAAGTTTACTCACGTTAGTCTGTCTGCCTTTTGATACCTGATTTAGGGCACTTAAGATGACCAGACGCATAGTGTTTGATGGGATGGAACAGGAGAACCAATTTCTTTTGTATTATTTTTCTAGTACTTTGGCTGATTGCTCAAGTGCATGTGCTGGTGCTGCTAATACTGCTCTTTGAGAAATGTGTCACTGTAATAAAAGCAGTAGGATAACTGCTCAGGCAGCCTATTTTTGTGAAGAAGGAAGAATTATTGGACAGCGATTGAAGGCACTGAACTTCATCCAGGTTAGAAACCCATTAGTTTCACGTATATATCCTGCAATGCACTTGGTCATATATACACACACACACTTCCTATCCCTCCAACCATTTTTAATTTCTTTTATAATGTTCTTTCTCTCTCTCTCTCTTCCCCAACCATGATACTCACTCAGCCTATGCGACCTCTACATGGGCTAGAAAGCCTTTGGTTCCCTGCTGTCCCCTAGTGCTCCAGGTGTATCTTTTCTCCTCTCCATCCCTAAATCCTCTACTTCTACCTTATCTTGCCACCCTTTCTCTCTTAGGGTTGCCACATATTAGTTCAGCAAACCAAGGAAGCCAGATCTGCATATTATGCAAAATTATTGTTTACTACATGCTTCTTCATGGATTGCTGCCTTGTCGTGGCGAAGGGGCTTGAGTAACTCAGAGAAACTATGGGCTATGCCGTGCAGGGACACCCGAGACGGACAGGTCATCGTGGAGAGTTCTGACTAAACACAATCCACCTGGAGTAGGAAATGGCAAGCCACTCCAGTATCTTTGCCAAGAACGCCCCATGATCAGAAACAAAAGGCTAAAAGATATGACGCTGGAAGATGGGCCCCTCAAGTCGGAAGGCTGAGGAAGAGCGGAGGACAAGTACAAGTAGCTCCAGAGCTAATGAAGTGGTTGGGCCAAAGCCGAAAGGACGCTCAGCTGTGGACGTGCCTGGAAGTGAAAGGAAAATCCAATGCTGCAAAGAAAAATACTGCATAGGAACCTGGAATGTAAGATATATGAACATTGGGAAGCTGGAGGTGGTCAAACAGGAGATGGCAAGAATAAACATCGACATCCTGGGCATCAGTGAACTAAAATGGACAGGAATGGGAGAATTCAGCTCAGATGATTATCGTATCTACTATTGTGGACAAGAATCCCGTAGAAGGAATGGAGTAGCCCTCATAGTCAACAAAAGAGTGGGAAAAGCTGTAATGGGATACAATCTCAAAAATGATAGAATGATGTCAATACGAGTCCAAGGCAGACCATTCAACATCACAATAATCCAAGTTTATGCACCAACCAGCATTGCTGAGGAGACTGAAATTGAACAATTCTATGAAGATTTACAACACCTTCTAGAACTGACACCAAAGAAAGATGTTCTTCTCATTCTAGGGGACTGGAATGCTAAAGTAGGGAGCCAAGAGATAAAAGGAACAACAGGGAAGTTTGGCCTTGGAGTTCAGAACGAAGCAGGACAAAGGCTAATAGAGTTTTGTCAAGAGAATAAGCTGGTCATCACAAACACTCTTTTCCAACAACACAAGAGGCGACTCTATACATGGAAATCACCAGATGGGCAATATCGAAATCAGATTGATTATATTCTCTGCAGCCAAAGATGGAGAAGCTCTATACAGTCAGCAAAAACAAGACCTGGAGCTGACTGCGGTTCTGATCATCAGCTTCTCATAGCAAAATTCAAGCTTAGACTGAAGAGATTAGGAAAAACCACTGGGCCACTCAGGTATAATCTAAACCAAATCCCTTATGAATACACAGTGGAAGTAAAGAACAGATTTAAGGAACTAGATTTGGTGGACAGAGTGCCTGAAGAACTTTGGATAGAGGCTCGTAACATTGTCCAGGAGGCAGCAACGAAAACCATCCCAAAGAAAAGGAAATGCAAGAAAGCAAAGTGGCTGTCCAACGAGGCCTTACAAATAGCAGAGAAAATAAGGGAAACAAAATGCAAGGGAGATAGGGAAAGTTACAGAAACTTGAATGCAGACTTCCAAAGAATAGCAAGGAGAGACAAGAGGGCCTTCTTAAATGAACAATGCAAAGAAATAGAGGAAGATAACAGAAAAGGAAAGACCAGAGATCTGTTCAGGAAAATTGGAGATATTAGAGGAACATTTTGCGCAAAGATGAACATGATAAAAGACAAAAATGGGAGGGACCTAACAGAAGCAGAAGACGTCAAGAAGAGGTGGCAAGAATACACAGAGGAATTATATCAGAAAGATTTGGATATCCCGGACAGCCCAGACAATGTAGTTGCTGACCTTGAGCCAGACATCCTGGAGAGCGAAGTCAAGTGGGCCTTAGAAAGCCTGGCTAACAACAAGGCCAGTGGAGGTGATGGCATTCCAGTTGAACTATTTAAAATCTTGAAAGATGATGCTGTTAAGGTGCTACATTCAATATGCCAGGAAGTTTGGAAAACTCAACAGTGGCCAGAGGATTGGAAAAGATCAGTCTACATCCCAATCCCAAAGAAAGGCAGTGCCAAAGAATGCTCCAACTACCGTACAATTGCACTCATTTCGCACGCTAGCAAGGTTATGCTCAAAATCCTACAAGGTAGGCTTCAGCAGTATGTGGACCGAGAACTCCCAGAAGTACAAGCTGGATTCCGAAGAGGCAGAGGAACTCGAGACCAAATTGCTAACTTGCGCTGGATTATGGAGAAAGCCAGAGAGTTCCAGAAAAATATCTACTTCTGCTTCATTGACTATGCGAAAGCCTTTGACTGTGTGGACCACAGCAAACTATGGCAAGTTCTTAAAGAAATGGGAGTGCCTGACCACTTTATCTGTCTCCTGAGAAACCTATATGTGGGACAGGAAGCAACAGTTAGAACTGGTCATGGAACAACTGAGTGGTTCAAAATTGGGAAAGGAGTACGGCAAGGCTGTATATTGTCCCCCAGCTTATTTAACTTATATGCAGAATACATCATGCGGAAGGCTGGACTGGAAGAAACCCAAGCCGGAATTAAGATTGCCGGAAGAAATATCAACAACCTCCGATATGCAGATGATACCACTCTGATGGCAGAAAGTGAGGAGGAATTAAAGAACCTTGTAATGAGAGTGAAAGAGGAGAGTGCAAAAAACGGTCTGAAACTCAACATCAAAAAAACTAAGATCATGGCCACTGGTCCCATCACCTCCTGGGAAATAGAAGGGGAAGATATGGAGGCAGTGTCAAATTTTATCTTCCTGGGCTCCATGATCACTGCAGATGGAGACAGCAGCCCTGAAATTAAAAGGCGCCTTCTTCTTGGGAGGAAAGCGATGACAAATCTGGACAGCATCTTGAAAAGCAGAGACATCACCTTGCCAACAAAAGTCCGAATAGTCAAAGCTATGGTTTTTCCTGTCGTGATGTATGGAAGTGAGAGCTGGACCATAAAGAAAGCAGACCGCCGAAGAATTGATGCCTTTGAATTGTGGTGCTGGAGGAGGCTCTTGAGAATCCCCTGGACTGCAAGGAGAACAAACCTATCAGTTCTAAAGGAAATCAACCCTGAGTGCTCACTGGAAGGACAGATCCTGAAGCTGAGGCTCCAGTACTTTGGCCATCTAATGAGAAGAAAAGACTCCCTGGAAAAGACCCTGATGTTGGGAAAGTGTGATGGCAAGAGGAGAAGGGGACGACCGAGGATGAGATGGCTGGACAGTGTCTGCGAAGCAACCAACATGAACCTGACACAACTCCGGGAGGCAGTAGAAGACAGGAGGGCCTGGCGTGCTCTGGTCCATGGGGTCACGAAGAGTCGGACACGACTAAACGACTAAACACACACACGTGCATTTTGTGTTGAGTCACCATTAAAATGTTGACAAGCATGCACACAAAAATGTATTGGATATGTCACACAAATTTTAAAAACCTGATTATTATTATTTTATTTATAGGCCACCTTTCTCCCCTTAGGGGAGAAAGTCACTATAAGTTGATGCAGCTATTAAACTGGGGAGGTGGAATATACAGTGGGAAAAATCCCTCTGTCTCTTTTAGAAAATCTCCCTTCCTTTTTTAACATTTTGAGGAGGCTCAGACCCCAGCCAAACTGTCAACCTGTACTTCCCTTCCCCGGTTAATTGAAATGTGGTGGTGAAATTTTTGATGTGTCTTGCAGGGGTGGTGCTAAAGATTGCTGAGGGAGACTATACATCTCCCTAGATCTAGAGTTTATGGGGAGTGCGTCTGCAAACTCTATAAGATACAAAGGGATATGGGAAGCAAACCCCACACTCATCAAGGAGAAGTAAAGGAAGACTTTTCTTCTTTATTCTCCTTCCTTAATCTCTTCCTTTCACTTTCTGTTTCTTCTTCCCTTCTTCTTTCTCAGCTTTTCTTTCTCCTACCCCTTTCCCATTGTTTTCCTTTTCCAAAATAATTCTATACAGAGTGCTCTTTCTTTTGCCTGGTTTTTAAAATCCCCCTTCTTTCTTCCCTCCTCTGTTTCTCCCCCTCCTCTTATTATATTCCAGAGGGGTAGCTGGATATTAAATGCCTCCCCTACCCTGAACTGTCAATCTGGATGCCCAGCTGCCTTTTCAGAAGATCCCTCAAGGTCTTTTTCAAACTGCACCTGGACCTGTAAGGCAAAACAAAACAAAACAAAACAAAATATGTAGAACTTTTTGGCTGCCCTTATTCAATCAATTATGTACTGGCAGAAGTAAGGGCAAAGGAATGGGAGACGTTCAGTGAACGTGCTCAGACTCATAAATCCCTTGTTCTTCCTTTTTATACCTACCATTTTAAGTAGGGATGGGACTTTTGTATTTTTAGGACTTTCTGCCCCAGAATTTTCCCAGACCCTCCCAGACAGAATTCTGGGAGTAACACTCCAAAATTAAAAAGGATTAGGCCAGCCCTTCCTACCTCTATGTTTTTCCTGTGTTGCTTGTGGTTCATCCTGCAGAAAAACCATCACACTGTGCTGTGGGAATCTGAAGGTTCCCTGCAACTCACAAAGGTACATGGGATAGCTGGAGGCTGCCTCTGCACAGTCTAGTGAGCATCAGAACTCATCTCCCCACACATCCTTGAATTTGCAGATAGCATTGGGACTTCCATAACACATTGGGATGGTTTTCAGGAAAATTCTGGTACTAAATATGAAAGTCCCATCTGTAATCCAAAGATGTTTTAAAGTTATTTTTGGAATTATTTTGCCACCATACAAGAGTCACCTATGGCATGAAAGGGGTGAGTGTGCAAATCAATTTCTCTTTTCATAAAATAAAACCGTTAAAACTATTTGCCCAAACGTCCTTAAATTTCGCACAAAGCAAGACCAGACAATCTAATATTGATCTGGCAAATTTGGTCCTGATCCAAAACCTGATTTGAAAATTACAAATTTTTGTTCAGGGCTATGATATGCTGCACCAGTTGGTCATGCAGTACCCATATACATGTTTCTAGGAAATTTTTTCTTATCTTTTGACCTGATCTAGTTTTTCCTTTTGTTCTGCTTTTCCAGCACTGGTTGAAATGTATCACATTGGCAACTCATGCTATGCAATGATTTTTGCACAACTGGTTCTTTGCTCAGTGCTTGAAAACTTCGTCATTTTGGTCAGAGCTCCTAAGAGCCCATATTTCTTTCTTTATTCATATCAGAGCGTTGCACAATTTAAAATTATGGATGTAGATAAAATATAGGTAAGAATTAAAAGGAAGTTAAAATGTTAGAAATTTGTGGCCATTTGGGTCAGTTTACTCAAGTTTACAGTGCAACACTTCTTGAATGCCAGCTGTATGCCATTGCCCAGGGGGACATCTGAGTGAACTTGCAATGCTTAGTTTTCCACTCTTCGAGGAGACTCCTTCTATGCTCCTTCCAAAAGCCCATAGTTAGCATATACACTGGTCATATTGGCTGCAGGATTCTGGGAGCTGTAATCTAAGAAGCCACTGTTTCCAACTTCCAATGCTAATGTGACTAGAAAGTTTGAGCATTAAGAAATGGATTAAATTAAGCAAAGCCCCCAGTGTTCCCTGTCCTTGGTGAACAAGCTGACATCACAAGATCACAATAGCTATTCAGGAGATGAATTTGCATGAAAGCAAGCCAGACAATGACCCATCTATTTTTATTTCTCTAGTAGCATAATGCCAGAGATCTATAGAAAAAGCAAGGAGTGAGGTGTGTGAATGCCAAACAAGGGATCAAAAACTTGGCCTGATCCTTATTCAATGCCATGTGCTTAATTAGAACATAAACATCATCAAATTGTAACATCACCATCTATAATTGGCCCATCAGAGTGAAACACTAATTGCCACATTAGTGGCCAGATTGCTTTTAGGCGGGATCACTGTTCAAAATGCAAAAACCCTCAGGTTAATAAGAGGGAGCATTATTTTAAATGTGCAGTGTCCAAAGAGAAAGCATGATGCCTGTTATGATGAATGACTATGACAAAGTACTTTGTTATTTTTCAGCATGTGATGTGGAAATCTAGGCCAATTTTCATGGCTGAGAAGCACCAATCTGTTGAGTCCAATGTGCATTATAGCTGGCAAAGCAGCAGAGTGGACACTTCCCAATTCTGTTCAGATTGATCTTGAGCCTTCAGCGACAGAATGTGCAACAGTAATGCACCTCATCACACAGGAAACATTCATCTAGGTAGACAACGAAAAGAGCAGACAATCACATAATTGGAGTCAATGTGCACTGAACTTGCTATGGGGCCAGTTTTTGATCATATGAGGTATTCAAGAAGCTTGGAAAAGAGGCGTCTTTGGACTACAGCTCTCAGAACCCACGAGATGGCATGGTCACTGGTCATGGACTAGCTGTAGAGATCAGTGAGATGCAGTCAAGAGAAGTAATATTTTCTAAGGTGTGAGCAAAGCATGAGTTATAATTATCTTAGAACTGAAGAGCTGGAAGGAACCCTGCGAATCATTAAGTTCAGCCCCTGCCAAGGAAGCATAGTGGAGCATTAAACTCCCAACCTCTGGCTCCACAGCCAGATACCTAAACCATTGAGCTATCCAGCAGTTGCATTAGAGGATGCCAAGAATAGAGGTTTTTACTATTGTTTGAAAAACAAAACATAAGACATTCCTGAGAGTCATCATTAAAACACACACAAATTTTTTTCTCAGCTGTGGCCGTTCCTGAGCATGGTACAGCACACTTATGAAACATGTCCTTTGCTCTTACAAGGAGAAGCAAAGTTCTGCACTCAGGAATGCTTTGGTGAGGCCAAAATCTGTCATCCAGCTTTGATGCAAGGTCTCACAGGTCTCACAGTAAAAAAACACAGGAGAGAATAGTGTATTGATGTCCCAGGGTCCTTATAACACATAAGCCTTTCTACTTATCCACCGTCTTTCAATCATTAGAAAAGGTATTTCCATTACAATCAAGAAAAGAACAGCTGTATGTTTGGTGTCTGATGAACTGGATTTTAGTCCATGAATCTTGATGTTTTCACTACAACACTAACATGGTGCTGCCTCTGTAGCAACATTAAATTGCATCTTTAAAAGGAATACCTGGATTTTAAAAATTCATTTTCAATGAACATGAAGAACAATGGATTAGAAGAACAAACAGCCATTAAGAGTTAATCTTAAGGTAATGACCAAACTTTCTACTTCTTGCATTTCAATTTCATCCACTTAAGCATGATACTTACATTCTACCTCTTAAAATGGGCTGCAGTCCATGAAACCTTTCGTCAAATTGAATTTTGTCAGCCTCTATGATGCCACAACAACATTATTAGTTGTTCTTACTGCAACAGATTAAGATGGTTACTCTTGCCCTCATTAGATGGGTGAAATGTTTGTCCCTGTTCCATTAGAGTTCTGGAATCAATGAACCAATTTAATTCTAAGCAATTGAAGGACCATCAGTAGTGACTAGCTGGATTGGATTTGGTCACTTTTTGACAGAGTTTGGAACGTTTAAATTTTGTATTACAGTGTTAGAGTGTGACGACACAGTAAGAAAATGTGGAATGATCCAATGTGAATTCACACCTGGGGAGTCAGGTTTCCCTGGGTGAATTCACTATAGCTGACCACACAGGACTCAGCAAAGAGAGGAAGGGAAATTAGCAGTCAGCCCTTGTTTGTACCTTATGAAAGCAGCTCTGTTATAGCCATCCAGATTTACAGGAGGCACAGCTACAGTACAGCTACCTTAACAAGCTGGTAATAGAAGAAAGGAAACCAAGGATTACTAGCATTGGGGGAGGGAGAACCAAGCTGCAAACAAGGGCTAGCTGCTCATTTTCTCTTCTCTAACTTCTATCTGGTTGGCTAAAGCAAATGGAATTCCATCAGCTGGTCTTGTAAAAAAGGAAAAGGTTCCCCTTGACATTTTTAATCCAGTCGTGTCCGACTCTAGGGGGCGGAGCTCATCCCATTTTCAAGCCGTAGAGCCAGCGCTTGTCCGAAGACAGTTTCCATTGCCACGTGGCCAGTGTGACTAGGGAACGCCCTTTTACCTTCCCACCCAGGTGGTACCTATTTATCTACTCGCATTTGCATGGTTTCAAACTGCTAGGTTGGTGAGGAGCTGGGACAAAGTGATGGGAGCTCACTCCGTTGCGTGGATTTGATCTTACAACTGCTGGTCTTCTGACCCTTCAGCACAGGCTTCTGCGGTTAGGCCACAGCACCACCACATCCCCTTATTTACAAGACCCAAGCCGGTCTTGTAAATAAGGGGGAAATGGTCAATTTCTTTTTCTCTTTCTTTCCTAGGTGTCCTAGCACTGTTATCAAGCCTTGAAATAAACAAATTAATGGTTTGGATATAAGGAATGCTCTGTTGAGGGAAACTGATACCCCCATGAGTGCCTCTTTGTTTTCTTTCTACCCACCTTGGACTAGGAAGCTGAGAGAGCCAGCTTTTAGTCACCCATTTAGCTGTGAAGTTGCAGTAGCTCAAGCAATCACACCACCCAAACAGATGCAAAAGCATTTGAGGGGGGGAGTAGAAACCCGAATTGTGGAGGAAAGTGGTGGTATGGATGAGAAAGGGGAAATTGCATTGACTCGTACGTATGTCATGTAAACAAAAATAATATGAATGTGACAGTTTTAATCCTGGAGCGTTGCCCATATGATTTGTCAATGTATGTAATCATCCCTTGGAAGAATTCTAGGTGCTGCAGCTAGAAGAAGCTCCATTTCCAAGTTCTGCCATTTGACTTGTAATGCCTGAATTGTTTGCTTTATTGAGAATGCCTGCTTAAAGTTAAGAATCAGGTCTGACAGTTACAAATTCTTTCTCTCTATTAAAGTTTTATTCATTTTCAATAAGGGTGAGGGTTGAGGTGTGGGTACATGGGAATAGGGAAGGAATGGATAAGGGGTGGGGAAGGAGTAAAATTCCAGAGAGCGAAAGAGTATTCACATCCACTTACTTAGTTGTATTAAAAGGAAAATCACATAAGTAAACAATCTAACAGTTTTTCCAGATAGTTCCAAATTCTTTATTTGCACCCTGGACTGTTTGTTTGGTCAATTCTGCCTCTTTCTTGAGAATTCTGTTATAGGGAATGAGATTATGGACAGCTGAGTCTTCACTGAAATTTCTTGAAATGTTTATAACAACATTCTTAGTCACAATTTGTGCACAACAGAACATTCAATTGAACATTTCACTACAGAAAAGCAGTAGTTCAGGATAAATATAAACAAAGTTAGGAAAAAAAAATAAAACAAGACCAAGAGTCGACTCTGAGCAAAACATCTAACCATCAGGGCTGGCTTTCCACCTTCCTTCCTTTCTCTTCCTGCCTCTTCAATATTTCTACTCAGTGTCAATGCCTGAAATCTCACTGACCCATGGAAGTTGATTTAATTAAAGATATCAAAATACTTATTTTGTACGTCTCATTCTTGGGGACCAACACAGTGAAAACTTGTTCTTTCAATCAACTTGTTAAATAGAAAGTAATTAATTCTTTCTTGCTGCACTGCATTCTCTTTTCTAACTTGATCCCTTAGTTAGACAATAATAATTATTAATTGCACTGGAGTCTAAAGAACGCTGTACAGTACTTCCATTTCCCATCTACTTGGCATAGATGTGGTTTCTTTTTAACAAACTTATATAGCTTGTAGTATATTGCACCCAGAATCTGATTCATGGCTTTCTCATTATGTGAGCAGGGCTAAACTGTAAAATCACAAAAAATCCTAATTTGCCTCTTTAGAAGGACCTACTAGCTTTTCTTTAAATCATTGCAGAACATTGTTTTATTTCATTTCTTTGACTTTACTATTCCCAGTGAAAAAGGCAATCAGTTCATTAACTAATTAATGAAACACAGAAACATTTTTTGAACTTCAAATCCCATAATCCCACAGCCAGCAGCTTGTAATTAATACCAAGTAGATTGTGTAAGTCTAGATCTATCATTTTGGCCTCCAAATGTATTCTTTGTAGCATTCTCTTAGTTAGAAGTTACTATAATAAGATCCTAATTGTCCATATCACTTAAGATCATTATTCATTCCTTAAGCAAAGACATTATAACCAAAGAAATAATTCAGCAGCCCTTATTTCCCCTAGCTGCAGGGAGATTCTTTGCTGAAAGTTGTCTCCCTCTTTATTTATTAATGGACCTACTTTCCCTCTCTTGTATCTTTGTTTCTCATGGAGAATTAAATCCCCTGATATTCCTTTCAAACTTAGTAAGAAACTGGTGTCTTTGATTTCTATGTAAGCATCATCATCATCATCATCATCATCATCATCATCATCGTCATCGTCATCATAGTCATCACCATTATCTTGGCTTCTCCTCTGACTTTTCTGATCTTGAAAGACTGCATCTGAGCAGAGAGAGGTGGTTATCAGAAAGGATGGGTGCAGTTGGCACTCTTTTCAAATGTTCTTCTACCTGTATGTTGTTCACAAGACAAACACACTGTATCAGCCACAGCCAATTCTCCACTGTAACAGGGATCATAACTGTGTAAAACAAAACAAAACAAGAACAGATGAAAAGCAATTCAAATGCTGCTTCTGATGCATAAAGTCTTAGACAGCATTGGTCCAAGTTATTTGGAGGGCTGTCAAGCCAGCCTGTGTGGCTTTGGGCAAGCTACAGAATCCCAGTGTAACCCCAGAGAAAGGAAATAGTAAACCACTTCTGAGTATTCTCTACTTGAAAAAAACTGAAAGGGGTCTCCATAAGTCAGAAGTGACTTGATGGGACATACAGTGGACCCTCGATTTACAGACGGCTCGACTTACAGACTTTTCGAGTTACAGACTTCTCTGGCTGCAAAATTTAGATTCGACTTGCAGGCAGAGAATCGACTTACAGACCAGAAAAAAACCAAAATGGAATAAAAATAGAATAAAAACCACTGGTTATGGGATTAATCAGTTTTCAGTGCATTGTAGGTCAATGGAGATTTGATTTACAGACTTTTCGACTTGCAACCACCATTTCAATACGGATTAATTCCTTAAGTAGAGGGTCCACTGTATTATTTGTCTTCTTCTATATAATTGTCTTCAAATTTGTGATTTTCGTGGAAAACCATCTTTTGGTCCTGCTACCCCTACAGATACCCTGGGTGGCTGCCTGCAGACTGAAGAACCTCCAGAAAAGCCTTTTTAATCTGTCCCCTTCCCTGTTATCTTTCTCTTGAGGGACAAATACCTTTTTGTTCAGACAGATTTTAAGCAACTGACTGGCTCTTGTGAATGAGGCCTTAAATGTGTTGGTACTATGCTTTAAAAATGTTCCCTTTTTGAAACTAATAAAACACTAATTTAGCATTACAACGTTCTTTTTGTTTTATGTTTGGTTGCCTTTATCTCTTTTTACCATTACTTGTTTTAATCTTGTGAGCCACTTACATATTATTAGTCATTAGTCTTGATATATTTCTCTTCTAAAAAGAAAAAAAAAGGATTTGATTGCTTAGAGCTATTAATCATAGAATGAGAAGGGCAGAAGTATTCCTTCCTTCATCAGAGAGTGTATTCCCATGTTTTGTGTATGGAATTAAAAAGGGAATTTCCAGTCTGTGAAGTATGCAGTATGTGTGCATGCGCACATGTGCATGCGCGCACGCGCGCGCGCACACACACACACACTGTGTTGCTCACTGAAATATAGGCTGGAATCCTGTTGGTATTTGCACAAAGTTTTCATAAACTTCTGTGATTAATAGATGAGCCGCTAGGCTGCATCTCAGTTGCTCGATTGGATGTGTGACCAAGATGATCATAGTACCTCATCAAGTGGCCATAATTAGTTACACAGACCTTAATCGCCAACCAGATTCTCATCATAATTACGTTAACTTACTTTGATAGACTGCATCAATGCAGTATGACATTATCACTTTCCCACATGACTTATGATTGACTAAGATTATACTGTGAAGATGCATGAACGTTGTTTGTTTGTCTTGCTAGCTTGCTTAAAATGGAGCTCAAACACCAACAGAGAAAAGAAGATAAATATGAAGATACATAAAAAAATAGAACATGGCCTTTTCAAGATCCTTTCATTTTTTAAAAAAGAAATGATTTAAAATTTGCAGCTAGCTTCTATTTCTTATTTTCGGCAATCTTTTCAGACTGATACACCCAGCAATTTCAAACCGAAATCATACTGTATACAAATATGTACTGTATATAGAACTCCAATTATTGTACTGCAACTTAGCTTGGTCCCCCCCCCGAAAACCTCTATTATTATATAGTTTCATATAATAATTTGTGTTTCAGGCATGAATTGTAGTCTAGATGGTAGGATTGTTAAGGGGGGGGAGGAGAAGAAAAGGCAAAGTGGCAGCATGGAAAAAAATAAGTATGGAAAAAAAATAAGTATCTGACAGAGCAATCTCTGCTAGCTTTTCCTATGCTTTCCAAATACTGTACAAACTATCAAATACAAATGGAACATTGAATTCCTGCGTTCATTCTTCTTCCTTTGCTGCATATCTGCCATCCATTACTCAGAACAACAACTGAGATGTTCTCTGTGTGATTCTCTGGATATTACATCTAGAAGCAGAGATTAGTGGATAGAAGCTCCACAGTGGTGTTTTAAATAGATGGAAATCTGATTTGAGCAAGCAGCCAAGTATCTTGTAATCAATTCCACAAAGAGAATTCTCAAAATAATTTCTTGCAGTTCCCTACCAATTCATTCCCTCCAATGAATGTCATTTCTGCAGAAGACTTGCTAAAAAGGATACTGCTGAGCCAAACAGTAGCCCAGAAGTACTTGATATAAGAGAGGAAGTGTGAGCAATGAATGCCCATGAAAGCAAACACTAGTCTCCTTCAGTATTGCAGGGTAGAGAATTCAGTGGCTAGTGGGCCATAGCTAAGTCAACTAATTATGGCTCTTTCATTTTGGAAAAGGGCTCTTGGGTCAAAAAGAAAAGGAGAAAATACTTTTTTTTCATTATTTTTACTTTGGTCAACTTATGTTACTGTGGAAAAGGCTTGTGTATTTGTCATTTGTGAGTTGTTTGGGAACTGTGTGCAAGAGGCTTAATCCATTTGGGGTTGCTACATTGGTCCAATAGAAAACTTGACCTTGGCACAAACTAATTTAATTAATTAGGTTAATCTAGTAACTTTTAACTCCCAAAGCATAGAAACATTCATCTGGGAACATAATTTAATTGAATTCAAAACTTGAATAGCTAAGTTATAATCGATCTGATTTACTAAGGCTGTGATCATCAGCAAAGTCATAGGAAGAGTTTGAGCTATGGTTAGGAGAAGGATGTGGGGATGATGACTGGCAGAATAGGAGACATTTTAAAACTTTTTGGCAGTGCACATAATTCTTCAGATAACCACATTTGAATCAGTTTAAAGACCTATTATTTTGAAATACCAGTTTAAATGAAAGTAGTATACAAACTGTAACAACATTAGAAGTCTTTAGTGTGGTCCCCAACAAATCTGATCCCCATGAACACAAGCAGGTTAAAAGGCAGCTGATAAAAATATACATCAGAAAAAGGTCTAACAGTGAGACACGCTTACTAGATCTTAGTAGTAAGTAGTGATAAATAATTCCTTTTTCCAATAAGCAGAGTGTAATGAAGTTACATTAAGACTGGAACCAGGCAAGGAGTAACTTCACACCTTTTCTGCTATAATTATAACTTTAAGTTACTTCTATAGTTACATGGGTTTGGCCTCACTAAAAGGTGGAAGAGGAATATCACATGGTTCAATTCCAAGCTTGTGCTATATCTCATGCTCCAGTGTGGTTGGTGCAGTAGCAACAAGGTGAACAGGAGGAAGTGTTTTGTATCACAAACAAGAATTTGTAGCATTCAGATTTTATAAATAAATACAAAACACAAATAGTAACTATTCAGGTGCTTTTGGAAAATGTGTTTTGTAAATTGTGACTGTCATTTAAATAAACTGTGATTATACTATTTAAGTGGCCAAGAATTATGTAATAACAAATAATTGTGCGCTGCCAAGTTGATTCCAACTC
This sequence comes from Pogona vitticeps, assembly GCF_051106095.1. Taxonomy (NCBI): domain Eukaryota; kingdom Metazoa; phylum Chordata; class Lepidosauria; order Squamata; family Agamidae; genus Pogona; species Pogona vitticeps. Next base: position 39,939,611 of record NC_135783.1, read on the forward strand.
TTGGCAATTGTTTCTAGGGTTTTCTAGGCAGAGAATACTCAAAAGTGGTTTACTATTCCCTTTTTCTAAGGACATCATGGGACTGTGTAGGCTGCCCATGACTACACAGGTTGGCTCTTCTGCAAGAGGCATGGTGATGAACTGAACTCCTGGCCTAGATACCTAAACCACCAAGCTATCCAGCCAGCACCTTGGAACTAGCTCTGACTAATTACTTTTAAAAAGAAATGTTTCAAACCCGAAACCTAACTCCTGACTCAGAGTTACACAGGAACTCCACCATTCTAGTGGAATACAGCGTAACAATCACCCGTCCCATGGCACAACTGTGAGTCATGAGAAATGTTGTTGTTGTTGTTTTGACATATATACACTCTCTGGGTGGTTTACAACATAATTATATAAACAACTTTGCCCCCCCCCCCCAGCTAGCTGGGTACTAATTTTACCAACCTCAAAAGGCTGGAAGACTGAGTCAATCTTGGCTTGGCTACCTGAATCCGTCCGGACTGAACTTAAATCATGACGAGCCCTTTAACCACTGCACCATGGGGCTCGTTTAATAACAGTTAAAGAAGAAAATGCTTTGGGCTGTGTACATAATGTTTCCATCACAGTACCATTTCCATAATTTTGGCAGATGTGGGTTTACTCATTGCCTATTTTAACTTGATGACACATAACAACAAAATATTTGAATTATCTTTCTACTAAGCAGGAAAGAAGTAATAAAAGTAGCCCACTGTGCAGAACGCCAAGACCAGGGCTTAGAACACTGTGTTTTAAAAGGAGTTTGCTGTGTTTGCTGCCACCTTTGCTCATACAACTGATTTGTTGTATTGTGCATTATTAACATCTTGCCTCATTTTTACCAAAATGCCAGAAAAATACAGGAAAATGTTCTCTGGTTTCTTCTAGTGGTCTGTTTTGATATTAGAAACTTGGCATCTAGAAGGAAATAGAATTATTATTTAAATTATAATATAATATAAATGCAATTTTTATTTTGAAAATATGCTAGATAGCTCAGTGGTTTAAGTATCTTTAAGTCAGAGGTTGGGAGTTTGAATCCCCACTGTACCTCCTTAATAGGACTCGGTGATGTATAACGCCCCTTCCAGCTCTGCAGATGGTGATGGTGATGATAACTATAATTATGATGATAACAAGGGAAAGTACAAAATCAAATAATTCTTTGCTACTTGAGATTGATGAGTAAAGAGCACAAAATATGAAAAACTGCTGTTAAATGTCTCTAAAATCCCTTTAAATGACTTTTAAGAGTAATTTTTGGAATTAGTTCAGTTTTACTTGTTATACCTAAAAAGAAAATGCATAGCTACTACTTAAACTGCTCACTACATCATAGAATCATAGAAAAGTGAAGCTGGAAGGGGTCTACAAGGCCATCAAGTCCAACCCCCTGCTCAGTGCAGGAATACAATCAAAGTATATCTGCCAGGTGATTATCTAAGTTTTTCTTGAATGCCTCCAGTGTTGGAGCACTTACCAACTCCCCAAACGGGTTCCACTGTTGTACTGCTCTAACAGTTAGAAGGTTTTTCCTGATATTCAACTAAAATCTGGCTTCCGTTAACTTCAGCCCATTGTTGTGTGTCCTGCACTCTGGGATGATTGAGAAAAGATCGTGCTGTTCCTCTGTATGACAGAAAAGTGCTATCATATCACTCCCTCAGTTGTCTTTTCTCAAGGCTAAACATGCCCAATTCTTTCAGCCTTTCCTCATAAGGCTTGGTTTCTAGCCCTCTGATAAACCTTGTTGCCCTCCTCTGAACTTGTTCCAATTTGTTAGCATCCTTCTTGAAGTGTGGTGTCCAGAATGGGACACAAAACTCAAGGTGATGCCTAACTAGTGCTGAACAGAGGAGGACTAGCACCTCACGGAATTTGGAAACTATACTTCTATTAATGCAGCCTAAAATAGCATTTGCCTTTTTTGTAGCCACATCACACTTTTGGCTCATATTTAGCTTGTGCTCTAGAACAGTTTCAAGATCCTTCTCACTCATATTTTTTCTGAGCCAGGTATCCCCCATCTTGTAATTGTGTAATTGGTTTCTTTTTCCGAGCTGCAGTACTTTGCACTTACAGTATTCCTGTCAAATTTCACTCTGTTGCTTTTGGCCCAGTACTCCATCCTATCAAGGTCATTTTGAATTTTGTTTCTGTCTTTAAGGGTATTAGCTATTCCAATTTGGTATAATCTGCAAATTCGACAAGCATTCCCTGCACTCCCTTATCCAAGTCATTAATGAAAATATTGAAGAACACCGGGCCCAGGACTGAGCCTTTGGGTACCCCACTAGTTACCTCCTCCCAGTTGGAGAAGGACCCATTAATCAGCACTCTCTGAGTACAATTCTGTAGCCAATTGTGTAACCACGTGACACTTACTTGATCAATCCAGCCCACACCTAGTTAATCAGGATATCATGGGACACTTTGTCAAAAGCTTTGCTTAAGTCAAAATATACTATGTCTACAGCATTCCCACTGTCTGTCAGGGAGGTGACCTGATCAAAAAATGTGATCAAATTAGTTTGGCAGGATTTGTTCTTGACAAATCTGTGCTGGCTTCTAGTTATTACTGCACTGTTTTCTAGGTCCTTGCACAGTGACTGCTTTACGATCTGTTCCAGAATTTTGTCTGGGATTGATATCAGGCTGACTGGCCTGTAGTTCCCAGGTTCCTCTTTTTTTACCCTTTTTGAAGACATGAACAACATTGGCCCTCCTCCAATCCTCTGGCACCTCACCCGTTTCCCATGATTTCAAGGAAATAATGGATAGCAGTTCTGAGAGTTCTTCAGCCAGTTCCTTCAGTACTCAGTATTATTGTGATAAAATTACTGTACTTTATTATATTGTTATTATAGCTATTTTGATTGTTTATTTATTGCCTTATTGATTGATAATTACTTACTGTATGTTGTTATCATTGTTATAATGTTATGGTTGTGTTTTAACTATTTTTGACTATTGGAATGTGCTCTGGTATAGAGCACAATATATATATCTTCTTACTACTACTGCTGCTGCTGCTGCTGCTGCTACTACTACTACTACTACTACTACTACTACTACTACTACTACTACTACTACTACTAATACTACTACTACTACTACTACTACTACTACTACTACTACTAATACTAATAATAATAATAATAATAATAATAATAATAATAATAATAATAATAATAATAATAATAATAATAATAATAATAATAATAATAATAATAATAATAATACTCTTGGATGCAGTTCGTCCGGTCCTGGAGGTTTGAATTCATTCAAGGTGATAAGGTATTCCTGGATTTATCAATCTCCAACTGCAATCCTGTCCCCCCCAACTTGCACTTCCAATTTGTTTAGAAGTTCATAGTCCGTCTTATGGGAAAAGACTCAACTAAAATAGGAATTGAGCACCTCTGCCTTTTCTTTGTCCTCTGTTACCATTTTTTCCATCTCCATTGCGGAGCTATGCCACTATGTCTTTTGTTTGTATTTTGCTACTCACATACCTGGAGAATGCTTATTTTATTACTTTTAGTGTCTCTAGCTAACCTCAGCTCATTTTCAGCTTTTATCCTCCTAATGCCATCCCTGCATTTTTTTGCTACTTGTCTGTACTCATCCTTGGTAGCCTAGCCTTCTTTCTACTTTGTGTACATGTCTTTTTTTGGTTTTTAGGTCCTCCCTTAGGTCCTTTGGTTTTTAGGTCCTCCTACTATCAAAGTAACTAGTTCAGTGTAACTGCTTTACTTGTAAATATTTACTTTCAAGCTTTGCTCAAGACATAACATATTTGATATAGTTACCCTAATAGGTCTTTCAAGTGACTCTCCATGGCCAAGCAGGGATTTGAATCCAGGTTTCCTGAGTGTTAATCCATCACTCTATCCACTACACCACACTGGGTAACACTCTTAGAGATACATAAGTTAAGGTGCACAATCTTGCCAAAATAATGTATTCATGTTGAACTGGGCAGACAGTTAATAATAATCATGTATCTTCAAGTCAATTCGAACTTACGGTTACTCTTTTCAGGTACAGAATATTCAGAAGTGGTTTACCATTCCCTTCCTCTGGGGGCTACAAGGAACAAGGCCACACAGACTGGCTCTACTCACAAGAAAAACAACTCACAACCTCTGGTTCCACAGCCAGATACCTAAACCACTGAGCTACCCAGACAGCTAGTTTCATGTTATTTGGCAATAAAAAAAAGGTTTCAATACACATCCCAACATACTGGCTGTAATTACCTTCTAATCAGTGCAATTAAAGTGTGGTGATGGAAAAACACAATGAGGTGTGTTTGTATGCTTGTATACTTGTATACTTATGGCTAATTTCCTCAAATAATATAGCAATGTACACAACAGAATGTCCTTGGAATTACTGTGTGGATAGCATACCTGCACTGAAAAAAGGCACATATTTGAGTGACTACATACACTAAGGGACATTAATTGATTTCAGTCAGCAGGAACAGCAGCACAAGGTGATTAGTCCTCATCCACAGGGTAATTGTACTGTTTACGCTTATTCTGACTCTGAACCATTAAAGATAATGGGACCTGTGCTATTGTCTTCAATTAACGTAATGAAACCCCTTTAGGGAATAATTTACTCACACATGTACTTGTGCAATTCCAATGACTTCACAAACAGGTGAAGCCATTGATCATCTATATTATGAATTAAGCCCCACCCCACCCCTGAAACTGAAGTATTAGTTGTCAGGAAATATGGGCTGTTCTGTGAGTCAAGAGCAGTCATTGTGGCCCCTCTAGAGGTGAGTCTTGCAGTAGCCAGAGGAGGCCCTGCTGTTTCATGGGAAAACTTCACAGGGAATGAGAATTCAGCCCGCTTATGAGACTTGAGATTATTGCCTCATATCTCCAAGCCTCCATTTTGAGCCTTATTTCAAGCATTTTGAGGAGACCCAGAAGGAATTTTTAAAAAGTGCTCTCTGGGTTTGTTAAAATTGAGCATGTCTTCCACATTCCCTAGGATAACTTTTTAGACTCCTAGTTATATTTTGGGTAGAATTTTAATAGCATGATTGGGCCAAGTCCAAAAGTGGCTATGGAAGATCCAAAGAACCAGAAGGAAATCATAGGGCCCATGACAGGCCAACAATTTGGGAGCAGCCAGATGAATGTCAAAGGGAGGAAGGGTAGATGACATGGTCTGAGAAAAGCTAATGTTCTGGATGCAGGACAGATGCAGTAACATGAGGCAGGTCTGGGTAAGGTACTGGAAACTGTACAGCCACCTGAGCAATGTGTTGGGAAGATTGGAAAGTAAAGCCTAGGGGCTATTCTTCATCCATTTCCTTTCTGGCAAGCTGCCATTGTGGTGCAAGGGCTAAGCAACTTGCGGCAGATACCTTTATCTGAGCCTTGCAGTACCAAAACAGTTAGCCAATGACTTCTTTTCTTGCCTTGTTAGCCAACTGAACTGATTAGGAAAACCATAATGGTAAGACAGACACAGGAAACACAGAAAATTTAATCTAGGTTTTGCTAAATTTCTGTCCTGGAAATCAGACTATGATGAGAATGCATTTCACAGAAGCGTAGAATTGCCATAAAGTCCAAACCTTTACTGAAGCAGGAAATCCACAGCTAAAGCACCCCTCACAAATAGTAATCTACCCTCTACTTAGAAGCCTACAGTAAAGGAAAGTCCGCCATCTTCTGATATAGTCCATCCCATTATCACATAACTCCTACTAAAATATTTAGTTGAACTCTCCACCACACCCTACCTTTTTTTGTTTGTAATGTTAATCCATGAGTTTCGGTTATATCCTTTAGAGCAAGGGTCTCCAAACTGTGGCCCGTGGGCCACATCCAGCCTGCCTTACCTTTTTATTCAGCCTGAGCAAAGAAAGAGGATGGATGGGGACCCAAGCGATCCCCCACCCCTGCTGTCTTTGCAAAGACAGTGGGGGTAGGGGATCACTTGGGTCCCCCTTCCCTCATGTTCCTATGCAGTGAAGCCTGATATAAGTGATCCCCACTGCCACTGTCTTTGCAAAGACAGTGGGGGCGGGGGATTGCTTGGGTCCCCTTTCCCCCCTTTAGCCTTCAAAAATTTGTAAAATATATGATGTGCTTCTCATACTGCAAAGTTTGGTGACCCCTGCTCTAGAGGAGCAAGAAACAAGGTTGTTCCAGTTTCCACATGGAATCTCTTCAAATACAGTGGTGCCTTGACTTACAAACTTAGTTGGTTCTGGAACTCCGGTCATAACTCAAAATGCTCATACATCGAAGCACCATTTCCCATAAGAATGCCTTGAAATGCAATTAATCCATTCCAGCCAAAGAAAAAAATCACCAACCCCCTCCCCCACCAACACTGCAAGACCCATCGGAAACACGATTAATTCATTCTGGCCAAAGGGAAAAAGAAAAGAAAAGCAAACAAACCATGCAGGACCCTTCGGAAATGCAAAAAAAAACAAAAAACAAAAACAAAGCAGAAAGCAAACAAGCCATGCAAGACCCTTCAGAAATGAAAAAAGCAAAGCAGAAAGCAAACAAGCCATGCAAGATCCTTTGGAAATGGAAAAAAAACAGCAACAAAAAGCAAACAAACCCCCTAAGACCCATCGGAAATGGGGGAAAAACCCAAAAAGCAAATGGGGGGAACCAAAAAGCAAACAACCCCCCAAGATCCATCGGAAATCAGAAAAAACACCCAAAAAGCAAACAACCCCCCAAGACCCATTGGAAATAGGGAAAAAACAAAAAAACAAACAAACCCTGTGTTACATACAGCACTGATGGTACCTGTCTGTCATGGGTTTGGAGGGAAAGTTCCATCCTATGGGGAGTGGAAGGCGGGACATCAGGGGGAGGAGCTGTACTGTATATATATTTGGAGCTTGTGTGGAGAAGTGAGAGTGGAAGTCTGTGTGCCAGACTGAGTACAACTGTGTGTCAGTTAGTACATACCTGATAGGTTCAGGTTTCTATATAGGTAGCCAGAACTGATAGGTTCAGGGTCTGTGCTTTACTTTAAAGTGTTCTGTGTGAACCAATTTGTTATATGTATATGGTTGGGACTATGCCACGTTACATTATCCTATTTACCTGATCTTTTTATTTACCCTGTTTGTTATTTCAATAAACCTTATTCCTTTGTTTATTCAAATCCATTCCTGGTCTGTGTGACTCCTTATAGGGAATGGTTGGTGGCAGCATAATTAGAGTGTGGCATACTCCAGTAGGTCTGGGGTTGTCACATTGATTGGTGTCCAGCGTGTGGGATATGACTGGTCCAGTTGTCCAGTGGTCCAGCAAAGCCTTGGCAAGTGTGCCCAGAGCAAGGGGGGTCTAGTCAGGGAAAATCTGAGAGCACGTAGGTAATCTTCTAGGCTTACCTCACGGGGAGGTACGCTAGTGGAAGAACGTGCCAACTCAGATTGGGGACTAGATTAGGGAGCTCTGAGGCAACCCGTTTTGGCGGGAAAGGGCTGAGGCAAAGCTGTAGGAAGTAACAGTGATCTAGCCTGTCCGCTGAGAGGCCTAGCAGAGGGGGTGGATTCTGCCTGGCAACAGTTGCAAGTTAGTGCTGAAGGAACAGCAGCAATCTATAGAAGGCTGTTCCTGAGGCAAAAGGAAAAAAGTCGTCGCTTTATTTTGAGGCTTGACTTTTGAAGGCAGCCTGTTCTGGGGGGGGATTATGCCCTTGACTCGAAGCCAACTGGCAGAAATGGGGGAAGTAAGAGACCCACAGGTAGACCAAGGTTCTGAGGAGGAATTTGGCTCAGTGCAGGATGAGAGCACGGGAGAACAGAACCCAGAACTCAGAAAAATGCTCCTAGCCCAACAACATGAACTGAGGGTGAGGGAGATGGAGCAAAGGGAAAGGGAGAAACAAAGACGATTTGAAATGGAATTGGAGAGAGAGAAAATGGCGTTTGAGTTAAGAAAATTGGAAATGATGAATCAGAACAATAATAACAATAGAGATTCTGAGGTGGGCCAATTGTCTAAAACTGACTTGAAGAAATTCCCTGTGTACCACAAGGGAGATTGCCCTGAGGTGTTCTTTTCCCTCGTGGAAAGAGCGTTTGTGGACTTCTCAGTAAGGGAAACTGAGAAGATGACTATTATGCGATCTTTGATCAGTGGCAGCCTGGCAGAAGTCTATGCAGAGATGCCAGTGGAACTGATGAAAGACTTCGCTGAGTTTAAAAAACTGGTGTTTGCCAGACATGGGATAAATGCGGAACAGCTGAGGCAAAGATTCAGGTCACTCACAAAGAAACCAGAGCAGACTTTTACCCAAGTGGGGGCCCAACTGGTGAGGTTGCTAGAGAAATGGCTGTCTCAGGAGGGGACAGAAACCTTCCAGCAGCTCAAAGACCTGATAGCGCTGGAACAGTTTTATTCAGTCCTGCATGGGGAACTGAAGTTCCAGGTGAGGGAAAGGAAACCTAAATCTGTGACAGAGGCGGCAGAGATCGCAGATTTTATTTACCAAATAAGAAAGCCCTTAGGTGCTGAGGGGAAATCTGTAGGTAAACCCAAAGAAACCTACAGCAAGTACTCTCAGGGACCAGGGAAAAACCAGCAAGGGGGAGGGGCCCATGTTGAAGGGAAGCCCTCAGACATGAAACCACAAAGACCTCAGATTTTGGAGGGAAAACCAAAACCAGATGAGAAAGACTCAAAGTACAGCAGAAAATGTTATTTCTGTCAAGGAAAGGGCCATCTAATCTCAGAGTGTGAGAAATTAAAGCAGCTAAAGGGAAATTTGCCTCATGATTTGAGTGGAACCAAGCCAAAAGCTGTGTTCTGTGTCCAGAAAGAGCAAAGCTCCTTGCCACTGAGGGAGCCTGTTGCCATGGCTACTCAATCTGGAACAGTTACATCTGCTGATCAGGCTGGGGAAAGTGGTCCTCTTGTGGAGGTCAAGCACTGCTTACTAGTGAGAACAGATTCACAATTGTTTGAGACCGCAGGGGTGGACGTAGGAATACTTGACCATCAGTATAGGGGGCTAAGGGATACTTGTTCCCAGGTGACCCTGTGCCATCCAGACATTATTCCTAGGGAGTATATAATCCCAAATGAGAGCCTAAAGGTGGCAGGGATTGAGGGACAGGTGATCTCACTGCCAGTGGCTGAGGTACCTGTGAGCTTTCAAGGCTGGAGGGGAGTTTGGCGGCTAGCGATTTCATCGACTCTGCCAGCAGCCGTGCTCGTGGGAAATGACCTAGCTGAACATGTGAAACGGGTGCTAGTGATTACACGTTCACAAGCCACCACGGGGACAGTTCAGGGGGGTACTGAAGAGCCCAAGACGGAAGCAGATGAGGGGAGTTCTGAAGCTGTGGTGGAAACCTTAACCACAGACAGCAAATTTGGCCAAGAGCAAAAGGCAGACGCCACTCTCCAAAAGTGTTTTGAACAGGTGACAGACACCCAGCTAACACCTGAAACCACCGCGAGATTTCGTGAGAAAAAGGGAATTTTATATAGAGAGACCCTGAGGAATATCTCAAAAGGGGGAGATGGGATCAGAAGTCAGCTAGTGGTACCTGAAAAGTATCGCCCCATGATCTTACAAAGGGGGCACTCTGACATGTTTGCTGCGCACTTAGGGGTGAACAAAACACAGCAGAGAATCACACAAAATTTTTACTGGCCTGAAATAGGGAAGCAGATCAAGGAGTTCTGTAAACAATGTGATGTGTGTCAGAGGCAGGGGAATAACCGTGACAGGACCAAAGCGAAGTTGTGCCCTTTGCCTGTGATTGACACCCCGTTCAAATGTATAGGAGTGGATATTGTGGGACCTTTGCCCAAGGCCACAAAGAGGGGGAACAGGTTCATTCTCACCATTGTGGACCATGCCACGAGGTACCCCGAAGCCATTCCCTTGACTAACATCGAAACTAACACAGTGGCAGATGCCTTGGTGGGGTATATGTCCAGGATGGGATTTGCCTCAGAAATAATCACAGATTTGGGCACATCGTTTACATCAAAGCTCATGAAACGGTTATGGCAAATCTGTGGAATTAAACACAAGGAAACCACTGCCTATCACCCCGAAAGTAATGGGCTAACGGAGAAGTTCAATGGGACTCTGATGCGCATGATTAGGGCTTACTTGGCAGAGAATCCAAACAATTGGGACCAGAAGCTGCAATCCCTTTTGTTTGCTTATCGATCAGTGCCACAAGCCAGTACCGGGTTCAGTCCGTTTGAACTTTTGTTTGGGAGAAGGGTGAAAGGGCCACTTGATTTAATCAAGCAAAATTGGGAGCAGATCACCCAGGATGACCCACAAGACGTTGTGACATATATAGACTCTTTAATGAATGACCTAAAGAGAAACCTAGAGCTAGCAGCAGAGAACCTGCAAGCTCAGAAGGTTAGACAGAAAACCGGGTATGACCAGAAAGCCAGGGAGAGGCACTTTAACCCAGGGGAGGAAGTGCTTTGGCCTAGGCCCTGCAAAGAGAACAAACTGCAGCTGGGTAGCCCAGAAATAAAATACTTGGGTCACATAGTAGGGGGAGGAGTGATCAAACCCCTAGAGGCCAAGATAGAAGCCGTTCGTGATTGGCCCAGACCCAACACCAAGAAGAAAGTCAAATCATTTCTTGGGTTGGTGGGCTACTACAGAAAGTTCATCCCGAGGTTTAGCGAGATGGCGACTCCGCTGACCGATCTGACGCGGAAGAAGACTGATGACCGCATCCCGTGGACCAGCGACTGTGAGGAGGCGTTCCGGAGGTTGAAGGAGGCGCTCATCAATTATCTAGTGCTGCGTGCTCCAGACTTCGACCGGGAGTTCATCATCTACACCGATGCGTCTAACAGCGGGGTAGGAGCAGTTCTTTGCCAGGAGGATGAAAATGGTGACCAGCATCCAGTGTCCTACCTGAGTAGGAAACTCCAGAAAGGTGAGAGACATTTGGCAACCGTGGAAAAGGAGTGCCTGGCCATAGTATACGCGATCCAGAAGGCCAAACCTTACATCTGGGGAAGACATTTTGTTCTGTGCACTGACCACTCACCACTGCAGTGGTTAAAGACAATGAAAACCCATAATAGTAAACTTATGAGGTGGGCTTTAAACCTGCAAGATTATGACTTTGAAGTGAAGGTGGTCAGAGGGTCAATGAACTGTGTTGCTGACGCCTTGTCAAGAAGACCTGAAGAGTGAAGACGGCGAAGAAACATGGACTATGTATATTTTGGTGACCAAAAGTTAATTGTACCTGTTTATTGATCAGTCTTGGTTTGTATTAATAAAGGTAACTTAATGTATTGTAAATATGAATGTTAAAATGCCTAAGTGATATGTTTAACCTAGAGTGTAAGTATGGGATTGTGTGTTATAATGTATAACTATTTTATGTGTTTGATCCTGGTTGTTTTTTTTTTTGGAGAAAAGCACTTTAGCTTTTCCCCTGCAAAACAACTTATAAAGAGGGGAGGTGTTACATACAGCACTGATGGTACCTGTCTGTCATGGGTTTGGAGGGAAAGTTCCATCCTATGGGGAGTGGAAGGCGGGACATCAGGGGGAGGAGCTGTACTGTATATATATTTGGAGCTTGTGTGGAGAAGTGAGAGTGGAAGTCTGTGTGTCAGACTGAGTACAACTGTGTGTCAGTTAGTACATACCTGATAGGTTCAGGTTTCTATATAGGTAGCCAGAACTGATAGGTTCAGGGTCTGTGCTTTACTTTAAAGTGTTCTGTGTGAACCAATTTGTTATATGTATATGGTTGGGACTATGCCACGTTACATTATCCTATTTACCTGATCTTTTTATTTACCCTGTTTGTTATTTCAATAAACCTTATTCCTTTGTTTATTCAAATCCATTCCTGGTCTGTGTGACTCCTTATAGGGAATGGTTGGTGGCAGCATAATTAGAGTGTGGCATACTCCAGTAGGTCTGGGGTTGTCACACCCTGCAAGGCCCATCACAGCATAGAAGCATAATCCCACCACCCAGCCCGAAACCACACTGCAAAACCCACCCAGAACAGTTTTTAAAAAGCAGAAAGCAGCAGCTTACCTTACCAGGCAGTCCGAAGCCTCCTCCGATCACACTCATTTTAACTGTTGGGGTGAAAGAGCTACAAAGAAGCAGCCTCTTTGCCTACCAACAGTTAGCAATTTGAATTCCCCGCCTTTTTCCCCTGCCTTTTTCTATTCGTAACTGGAAGCTCTGATTACAAGTTGAAGCAAAGTTTTGTGGCCGGAGCTGGTCATAATTTGAAATGGTTGTATGTCGGGAGGTTCGTAAGTCAAGGCACCACTGTATTTAATTTAAGATGGCAATCATATTATATCTCAGCATTATGTTCTCCAGGCTAAACATACCTAGGGTTTCCAGATTCCTTGCCATATAGGTTGCCCTTCTCTGAACATGGTTCTGCCTTTGATAGACTTCTTAAACTGTTGTCCTCTTCACAGATATTTCTGCCAAGTCAATTGCCATGCATTCTAAATATGCGCATCTGATATTTTTTTACCTATGAGAACTTTACCCTTATCCTTTTGAAAAACATTTTGCTTGTTTTAGCCTAGTTCTCCAACCTATTATGACTATCTTTCATCCTGTTTCTGCTTCCTGAAGTATTAACTACCTCTCCCAATTTGATGTAATCTGTAAATCTAATAGATATCCCTTCTGCTCCTTCATCCTAGTGATTCATACAGCTGTTAAAACAACACTGGTCCCATGATGGAACCCACTTGCTTGTTCTCTCCTGGACTGCAGGGAACCATGGATGAGCATCCTTTGGGTGTGGCCCATCAAACAGCTCAGATCCACCTAACAGTAGCATTGCCGAGCCTACTTTTGATCGAGCTGGCCACAAGTATGTCATGAGGGACCATACTGAAAGTCTTGCTGAAATTAAGACAGCACTATACCATGATCTACCAACATTCCAAGTTCTATTTTAACAATAAGATTAATTTTGTCACAAATTCTTTTTGAGAAACACATGTAGACTCTTAATCACTGTGTACTTTTCTAAGTGTCCACAAACCAATTATTTAATTATCTGTTCTTGATACCTATGTCAAGCTGACCAGTTGCAAATTGCCTAGATCCTCTTTCTCCCATCTTTGAAGCATATGAAAGCAATGCAATAATTCAAACAATGTTTCCCAGTCCCAATCTATAAAGTGTCTCTGGCAACTATACGTTTTCAACAACACTGGAGTTAGGGGCACCAGATCTCCTGTGTAGTTCAAAATGTATGTATAACTCTTAAACCGCACCCCAAAAGTAACTCCTAAAGCATAAACAGTTGATTAACACACACACACACACACACACACACACACACACACAATATCCTCCAATATCTGAAGGGTTGCCACAAGGAAGAGGGCATCGATGTATTCGCCATTGTGGCTGAGGGTAGGACACGAACCAATGGGTGGAAACACATCAGAGGAAGATCCAAACTGGGATCTTCCTGATTGTGGGAACCATTAAGCAGTGGAACAGCTTGCCTCCCAATGTTGTGGGTGCCCCATAGCTGGAGGTTTTCAAGAAAAGATTAGACAGCCATCTGTCTGGGATAATATGAGGTCCAGGATGGTATGAGGTCTCCTGTCTGGAGCAGGGGGTTGGACTAGAAGACCTCCAAGGTCGCTTCCAACCCTATGATTAGGTGATTAGGCATCCTTCAGTCTCGAGAAACTATGGTAAGATGCTCTGAATAGAGGACTTGGAACAGCGTCTAGTGTGGCTGAGAAGGCCAATTCAAGAGTGGCAATTCTTGAAGAAAAATACAATCTGTCCCCTGTCCAGCTCCCTGATTTGGCTGGTTTCGGGACTGCCTCTTTGCCTAGGCCTGCTGGAGAAGTGTCTCTTCAAAATGGGAGAGGCTGTGATGCAACGCCTGCCTCCAGGCTGAACGGTCAGATGTCAAGGTTTCTCATCTGTTGAGGTCCATTCCTAAGGCCTTCAGATCCCACTTGCAGATATCCCTGTATTGCAGCTGTGGTCTCCCTCTGGGGTGATTTCCCTGCACTAATTCTCCATACAGGAGATCTTTTGGAATCCAACCATCAGCCATTCTCACAACATGCCTGAGCCAATGCAGACGTCACTGTTTCAGTAATGTATAGAGAAAACGGTAGCTGCTTTTCCAATCCGTTTATCCAGCTTGACATCTAGGGAGAGAGTGTCAGAGATCGTTGAGCCAAGGTACACAAAGTCATGAATGTGATGCACCGGACCCCCTAAAGGGCCCCTGGCATTCAGTCAGAGAGTTTGACAGGCCACTTACCTTTGCACTGGGGCAAGTCCCAAGACCTCAGCAGTGTGTAGCGTAAGCCCTTTGAACAAGTCTGACCTTAAAAGAACACTTTACTCTTACTCAGTACTTTGCAAGTACAGGTACATGGGCTTTGTGATTCCTTGTGATTCCTGCCATGGTAGTTATTCCAGTGGCCCTTGTCTCCTTTGTTCTTATACAATGTGATGATGATACTCCACCTTCCCTACAGCAAAGACAAAAAAGTTCATACAGCTCGGTGGTGATGATCTCTTCACAGAACTTCAGCACTTCAGCACTGTAGCTGAAATGTTATCCTTCCCAGTTGCCTTGCCAGAGGCGAGGGAATCCAAGGCCACTTTTATTTCTCCTAAAGTTGGTTCGCTGTCCAACTCTTCCAAGACAGGCAGGCACTCGATGTTATTTAGTGCCTCTTCAGTTACTACATTCTCTCTGGAATATAACTCAGAGTAGTGCTGCACCCAGTGTTCCATCTGCTGTGCTTGGTCCTGGATGTTCACACCTGTAGCAGACTTCAAGGTAGCAGATTTCGTCTGTATTGGACCTAAAGCCTGCTTGATACTGTCGTACATTCCCTTGATGTTACCTGTGTCCACTGCTATCTGTATCTGAGAGCAGAGCTGAAGCCAATAATTGTTAGAACATTTCCTGGCAGCCTGTTGGACTTTGCTATGAGCAACTCAAAGCTTCCAACCCTACGATAATTCTATGATTCTGTGATATGACATACACATACAGAACAGTTCTCCTCCATAGCATTGACAGTCCTTTCCGTACGGTACTGTGTGGGCCTTAAAGTTCCTTATGAACACCTGATCTAGAGGCTGAACTAGAGCTATTTTGTTTGGGAACAAGTAGACCACTTCAGCAACTTTGGTGTTGAACTCATGGGGTCCTGGGTTTTTTATTGAATATTTATTTATTTATTGGAATATTTATTTATTTATTTATTCATTGAAAAAAATCTGTGTTTAACCAAAACCATGCTGCTTGGACCAATGCAATTTAAGAGACAAGTGAATATGAAAGTTTATAGGAACAGATAATACATTTTACATATAATTTTTCAATACAGCATACCTTTGTACAACCTGGCTTGATGTGGAGCCAGTTTGCAAAAAGATATGTTGTTAAATACAGTAGCAACTAGTACTACCATAATTCATATCCCTATATCTGCTACACATTTTCCTCTCATGTAGCTGTGAGGGGCAATTAAAGGAAATGAGTGAGAAAACATCACATCAATTCTGAATTTAAGACCTGGTATCTGATAAAATTTCATTGTTTTTCAACAGCCAGCATAATTTTTATTTAAACTGGAGGTGGCTCTTTTCTCTGACTGTTATGCTTGTTCATTAATACACTCCAATTCTGCTTTTTAAAATTTTTAAATCCCCAGTGTTGCTTACAGTGTAAGCTAAAAACAATACAATTTAAAACAATTGCATAAAACAGCCAGCAGCAAGGTAATAAAAGCAACAGATTCCAAACTAAACAAACAGAGAAAGTAGAAGCATCACTGAATTGTTAACTAAGCAGACAACACACCCCAAAAACTCTCAGGAAAAGAACAACAGTGTGTCTGTTCTACTGTTTGGTAGTAATGATCTACCAAAGCCAGGAAGAATGGCAATATCCTGAGAAATATGTCTTTATTTCTGATATCCTCACCATAACTAGTCAAAAGTTTTCTAGATAGGGGAGAATGCCTTCTGGCTTGGCTCCCTGCACCTTTAAAAAAAAGCACACTCAGATGAAATGCAGAGCTGGGTGATGGAACGGCTTACCAAAGGACTGAATGGCTAAGCTAGATAGCAAAGCTAAGATCAGGAGTCTCCATAACTTGGATGGAAATAAAATTGATGTATTGTCTTGACTTGTAACTCATGCATTGGGAATGCTTTACAAATAAAGTCCACCTTTTTATTATTTATAACATCAAGGGAATTAAATACAAGTTAGAGTGAAAGTCACCCCAGTGCAGACACTATTAATCTTCACCTGGCAGAAAAAGCTACATGTATGTGACCTTCCATGGAACCCTCTGCCATTGGGAGATGAAAATTACATTTTAGCATTCAAAAAGATAAAGAGAGACCCCACCCACCCCCGCCACCCCCTTCAAATTCAGAATATAAGAGTCAAATCTGGTGGACCCAGACATCAGTATTCTGCCACTTGATGAAACATTTAAAAGACTGGGGCACAAAAGAAAGATAGTGGTTTGTCATACCCAGTGTATATTAATTTGTATTTTATAATTCTCATTGTTACATAATTCTGTTACTAGTTTTTATCTGATCTGTTGATCATAATAAAGGAATAGAAATAGTGTTGCAGAAAAAATGTCAAATATAGATTGTGTAGCCTGAATTCATTTTTTTTTAATTGAGGAAAAATCACTGATCTATAATGATGTCATGAAAGCTGGCATTTCTTAGCTCAGAGATACAAATTTTAGATGTCTTATATTTTAATCTATGGATAAAAATCCAAATCCCATTCACCTTCTCACCCAATCCTTGACTTTTCAATCAAGCAGTAATGATCTACCAATTATCTTCCCTTTCACCTTGCTCCAGAGGCAAATTGAACTTCCAGCCTCTGGCTCCACAGCCAAATACCTAAACCACTGACCTAATATTTTAAAAGTTTTGGATAAAACCAAAATTTCCTTCCAAGGATTATTTGAGAAAGTATACTAGGAACTAAGTGTCGCTGAAAGGAATATCTTATTTCTGAGCAGACCGAACTCCAGTTTATTTATGTCTTCCTTAAAAACAAACAAACAAACAAACAAAAAACCCTGATGGAGCTCAGTAAGAACATCCCCACTTTAACTAGGCACGTGCCACAGGATTGTCTGGCATATCATAGATGTTTCTGAGACATCAGTCCAATGTGTGTGTGTGTGTGTGTGTCCATGTGAAGTGACTGGCTCTGAGTGATTGTCAATCAATTCAGCAGTAACCGATTGTTCACCCTGCCTCTTATTTTGAAGACAGCCATGCATCTCTGTTCAAGAGTATTTCCCCCTCTTTTTCTCAGTCTGCTGTCTGTTAGTCATGTAGTTAGAATTAGTCAGTAGCGGTTAGTCATGTAGTTAGAATTAGTCAGTTAGGCTCTGTCCATTTAACCAGGAATTATTTTTCTACAAAATGTAGTTTGTTTTGATCTATTCAGAAATGTGAGTAAATAAAACTTTTTATTCTTTCTTTTACCAGTGAGTGAGTTATTGCAACTGTAAATGCCAGTTGATGAGAACAACCCAAAAAGGGATGGTCTACTTTGGGGAGACTTGAAGCTAATTGTGCTTGGTAGGTCCCTGAACCTTTTTTTCCTGTGTCGCTAGAGGTTTTTAGTGGAAAAAAAATTACACCCTGCGAAAACAGATCACTTCCAAGGGTGTTCCCTAACCCTGCCTTAATAGGAGGCAATATGAATCCAGGCCCAGATTTCGAATTGTTGGGGCCTGACTCACCATGCATTGAGGGAAATTGAACTGTGGGAGTTAATCTAGCAATGTATCTACTCAGTGCATCTCTACTTTCCGAAATATTTAATTTAATCCTACACCATTGTGCCAAAGCCGCTAGCTCTCACCTGTGCTGCTTGCCTCTCATTTATGTTCTATACTGTGCATTGTGTCTTTTATTATTCACCGGTGAGTTCTATCTTTTTTCAGCAAGGAGGAAGATGGAGATTTAAAAGCCTCCTGTGCGAATCCTATACTGCTCTCTGAACAGATTTGTCCTCCTTTTATATATATATATATATATGCTCGATCTCCTTAATCTTTTAATGCATAATTAGAGAAAGTGCATGATTGCAAATTCCCCTTCATTTGCTTACAGCAGCCAGCTTGTTCTGCCATCGGGAAAATGAAAGGGAGAGAGGGAGAGCACAACGCGCGAGCGAACAGCAGAATGAACTTCACTGCTTTTCTCAATGGCCGGGTCTTCTGCTCGAGCCACCCTTCCCTTCGCCCGCGCTCTGTTCATTTGCATAATACATTCCCTCGAAGTGGCCATTGGCTGCGAGGAGCCGCGCTTGTGCGTGATGTCAGCGCTCGCAGAGTAATACTCGGGTTGTGGCGGGTAGTTGGAGCCTTGCGAAAACCTTCGCAGCCGCGGCGACCGCAGAGGAGAGACGAGCGAAGCCGGGCTGGGCAGCCGAGCGAGCCCGCGGACTCAGCGGCGGCAGTGTAGTAATATCAGGCCGTCTCCTTCTCCCGCGTTCCCTTCACCGAGGTGGCAAGAACAGGAAAAGAGACGCGCAGGGCGGCGGGACTGGACGCGGGCATCTCACCTGGGCCTGCGCCTTCCTTGCCAAGGCTGCTGTCCAGCCGCCTTAGGAAGCCCTGGGAGAGCCCTGAGGTAATTTGAGGGACCCACTTTTCCCGCCCAAAAGAGGTCCTATCCCTCACCTGCTTCCTTCGCCAGGGCGAAGGAAGCCGAAGAACCTTTCCGCGGAGAGAAGAGCACCAGCGCGCGAGGAAAGCCCGGTTCGGCGGAAGGCAAAGGACTTGAGACAAGGGTTTCCACCCCACCCTCTCACCGGCTCTGAGTCGGAAAGGCGCGCCGGGTGAGGGTGGGAAGGTCTGTGCCGCGGGAGGTGCGCGGAGGAGGTTGCAGGGGCGCGAAGGCGTCGCGCGCTTCTGGGCCCGGGAGGGGAGCCTTCTCTTCCCCCCCCCTCTCCCCGCTTCGTGCGTGGGCTGGCGCGTGGCGGCTCGAAGACACCAGACTTTACGAGACTGCTGCGCGAGGCGCCCCTTGCCGGAGGCTGGAAGACCTCAAAGAGGGAGGAAGAGGGGCCCTTGCGCGCCTTCTGGGAAACCAGGGTCGCCCCCGAGTCGGCGGGAGTGGAAGGGCTTTTCTTTACCTAGACGACGGGTCTCGCTGGCGTTTGGCAGGGACCAAGGGTCACCTCTCCCTGCCCCCCCCCCCAGTCCGCCGAAAAGAGCAAGAGGAGGCTGGCCGTTCCTCCTTCCAAAGCAAAGCCACGCAAACTCCCTATTCCCTGGCAGGCCTGTGGGCGTTGCATTTTCTCCCGCGGGAAGCGGCTGGGCGTGAGACCAAGGCGAGGGCACCCCGAGGGGTGTCTCTTCCCCCGGATCTTTCCAAGGAAGTGGTTGGGTCTGGGTGTCGCAAAGAGGTGGCGGGACTTTTAGGCAACCGGCAGCAGGTCTGGCGCGGATGGAAACTGAAGAGTGACGCGACCTGGTCTCCCTGTGTACTGGACCTGGCGAAGTCGAAGGGACGCCTGAGCAGGTGAGGATCCCTTCCGGGAACTGAAGCGGACGGAAGATTACTTTTCGCGGCTTAGCCGCGGCATCCCGCGCTCCCCACTCCATCCCGTGGCAATATGAACGCGGTGGGTCTCTCCCGATTCTTCTCTCTCGCTGTTCTGGTCGCCTTTTCGTCGCATGTGGTGTCCCTGGAGGCGGGGAATTCGCCCTCGGGCTCCCGCGCGAGACATCAACCCCAGCGGGATGCGCCCAGTTTCTCCCGGCTACAGCGGAAGAGCCTGGCGATGGATTTCATCGTACCTTCTCTTTTCCGAACCTACCTGCGGGAGTTGGTGCTGGGCGGCGGCGGCGGCGATGGAGGGGGCCCTTTGGCCGCTTTCAAAGCACGCTGCAGCCTAGTGCTGAACTGTCCGCCTTTGCTGAGCGCGGCCGACGCTTGGCTTCCCCGGAGCGGAGCAGCCGAGCCGGCTGGCAGGGCTCGAGCCCCGTCCAGGGTGCTGAAAGCTGGCTCGGTGCGAAAGCTGCGCCGCGCCAAACAGCTGGTGTTGGAAGTAGGCGAAGCCAACCTGAGGAATGACTGTGCACGGCGTCCCGCCGAGGAAGGAGCCCAGGCGGAGGCGAGCCAGCTCGAGTTTATCCTCACCGAGGAATTCAACTGGTGGATCCGGTCGGGAGAAGGCAGGCTGAGGATTCGGGTGATGCCGGAGCGGAGAGCGTCTTTCCACGGCCGAGAAGGCAGCTTATCAACCGCGATCAGAGCCTCAAAGCCCCGCCTGTTATTCCAGATGGCCGTCCGAGGTGAGCAGCCACTGAGCTTCTACTGTGTCTAGATAAGATCAGGCTGGTTGTCTGCTAGCGCGACAAGGGAGTTAGTTAATCTGGAAGAGTTGATTATGCCGTCGGAGAAAGTTTGGGAAGGCTCTCTGGAGTCACAAAGTGAGGGTGGAGGGCTCTTTGCCTTTCTTGAGACTAAAACGATTTGGTTGAGGAACGTGGACAGAGCCCTTACAATTTTGCTAGGAACTTTAAAATTCCCTCTACTTCCTCATAGCATCAGTCGTCCCTTCCAAAAAACTTTGTAATGTGCTCTGAAAAATTCCCATAGAAGCTTAAAACAGTACATTGTAAGAAAGGGATGTGTGCCTGTGGATGGTATTGAAGGAGTTAATGGAAAACTACACATTTTTTTCCTGGTTATGTTTGCCTAAATTTCTCTCTTAATCTCAATTCCTTTGTTGGAGACACATTGAAGGATAATGTACTTCAGGTTTATAGGTGCTGGTTCTTGTAGTGCTCTGTCCAAAAACAAGATAGTTAACTGAAGACAAACTTCCTCCTTTCCTTGTCCAGGAAACTGTTCTTTCCCTTAGAGAAAATAATAAAAGGGGAATACATGATAACTGTAGCAAGACCTATGTATTTTGGTGGCATCCAATGAACTTTGGTGGGACAACTAAGTAGCAATTGAACTGTGGATGGCTCTGTTTCTACAGGTGTGTCAGTTTTATATAAGAAAAAGCAAATGATTTTCTGGTCATTGACTAATAGCTTAATCCTATGCATGCTTGCCCAGTATCAACTGTAGAAAATGGGACAAAGAAGTGATTTTTTTTCTTGTTCGGCCAGACACATTTGTGATAAATTGTGAGTGCTTTTGATTTACCACCCCCACCCCACCCCCACCTTCAGCCTAGAAAAGACTTCAGGGAAGCCTTGATCTGAAAGCAAGATTTCAGTTTTGATTTTGTTTATTTTGTTCTTTAGGAATGGGATCCCATACATCTGCTATTGCCAAATTTGATAAGTGGGTAATGACCAGACAATGACCAATGTTAATTTTAATTCAGCCTCTCATTCCATTAATTACTTTGGTGATTGAAAGAAATATCTCTGTATTTTAGAGCAGGTATCTTAAAGAGATTCCACTGATACATCAATCTGCTTACAAATATCCCATGTAAGACACAGTGCAGCTTAAATACCATGGTGTAATTGTATGATGTATGAACTCTTCTAAATAGAGAATAGTTTGTTCCTATAGATTATCCTGTTAGAATACAGACATTACGGTATGAATCATTATGCAGTAGGATTTTGCCTTCTTCTTAATGTTTGTTAATCCAAAGAGTTACAGTTAAAATTGCATGTCAGTTTACAGATCTCAGTCCTCAGTCTGCAGGTTCCAAAGTAGTTCTGAGTTTCTTTGGCTACTTTAAGGTAGATGGATTGGTTTCTTGTGTTATGTATAGCATGCTGAAGGTCATGCATACTGTAGAAACAGTACAAGGGAATAGTAGTTACATTCTGAAAACACAAGGGAAATGTACACAAGGAGATACTCGTAAGTACCATACTGTACTTTTCAGTAGCCTTTTCTAACCTTAGGGTGCGCTTCCAGATTTTAAGGTAGCACCTCAAGGCTGCACCTGGCCTCTGCCCTCATTCCTTCAAGCTCCCATCACTTCTCATGCCAGGATGGAAATAAAAATTTTCATATAAGTTTTCCTCCTGTTTTGCACTGGGATGGACATCTGTTGAGATCTACCCATGGGAACTGAACCTTCCATGGATGAGCCATTCTGTTCAGCTGCAAGGATTACTTCATATTGCTCCAGTCCATGAACAGCTTGACTAGGAAAGATCTGCCCTTTCTGGATGAAGAAAATCCCCAACCCTACTCGAAAAGAATGACTCAATATTAATATGCATGAATTTTGTCTTAAAACCCCAGTAATGGAAGATTAGTTTAAGTAATCATTGAATTTCCTACTTTCCTTCATTTTTCCACATTTGATCTTCCTAACCAACATCTTATCCCTCTTTTTTCTCATATGCTTCACCCCTAGTATCATCAGGATTTAAGAGCTTTCCCCTCACATACACCAATAATTTTAAGCAATCCTCAATTAACACCATGTGCCATAAGAACATCAGATAGCTTTTATTATGGAAAACTCTAATCAGAGAACTGTTAGCTGCTCTGTATTTAATGGCCTGCAGAGTTGTCTTAAATAAATCTTTCCATAGAGATGCCTCGTCTGATAGATTTGAAAATGAACACTGAAGTATCCAGCTTCTGTTCTATATAGAAATCAATGGCCCAGTAAGTTTTAAATTGCTGAAATTACTTCAGTGGGCACAATCTAGATTGAAAGCAGTCTAACTGAAATAAAAATTGGACAAGATGGGCCCATACTCAGTTTTTTTGAGCACTGATGGGAGATCTCCTGTAGACTCTTTAAAACATGTCCCTGAAGCTCTGCTCTCAATTTAAAAAACAGCAGCAATGAGATTTTTTAAAATATAAATAGGTGAGCCTTGGAGGTCTTTGTTGTTTCAGCTTGGGGAAGCTATGTGAAAAAAATTATGTCCAAGTGTTACCAACTATTATTCTGGGTGATTCAGGGTTGTCTGGATACTTGGGTGTGTGTAAGTGTGGAACACAGTTTTATTACAAGGTATTTTATCATTGTCTGTTGTCTGTAATCCAGAAACAACATTTCAATAATAAAAATACAGTATTACCATCATGATCCTGTATTCAGTTTCAGCACATCTACTCAATGTGTTGTTGATAATGCTTTATACAGGCAGCTGCTCATCTACATAAGGATTTCCAGCATTGTTAACATCAGCTAAAGTGTTCCAGAAATTGCGTTTTTGAGATCCTTCCCCAAAGAACAGCATCTACCCTGTTGTTCCATTGGTCAGGTTAACTTTTGCACTCTGTTTGATAACTAGACTTTTTCTTGTTCCTTTTTTTAGTGAGCAGTTTATAGTTATTATAAGTGAAATTGCCTAATTGACTTGCTCAGTTTTTGTGTTGTGTTAACCATCAAAGTTATTCTCCATGTGGACTAGAATTAAAATATTAATGGTCTCAGAAACTGCAGCTGGCCTTTGGCATTCAAGCAAGAAATTAATGTAAATGTACTTAATTCTCTCTCTCTCTCTCTCTCTCTCTCTCTCACACACACACACACACACACACACACAGAGAGAGAGAGAGAGAGAGAGAGAGAGAGAGAGAGAGAGATTCATTTAAAATACTTGGCTAAAGTTCACTCTTTTCTAATTTAACAAAATATTGTTTATTTATGAAGGATAACCTTTAATGTGCATGGGCAGGATTTGATCAATGGATAATAAAGACTGTTGTGGGGAGAGATAATCCAAAAGAATGGCTACAAATGTTCTGTGGAATTTTCTTTAGAAGATAATTGTAAATAATTCTTGTGTAAAACAACTATTTATTACTGTTTATTAGTTGCATTTATACCTTCCTTCCCTCTTATGAGCTCTAGAAGTTCATATGCCACTCCCACTCACTTCAGCTCTGTGACTGGGGACTTGAACTCAGATTTTTCAAGTCTCAATCCAACACTTGAATTACTGCTTCACATGGGCTACCCAACAACAGGCATGAGGACTCTACTCTGGCATTCTTAACATTTTTGTAACAATTTTTAAGAGTATTGGAAACTTTCTACAACTTTCTCTATTCAAAGGTGAGGCAAAAGCTCACAGATTTTCAGCCAGTTGGTTAATCATGGCCATAAAATACCTCAGTCGCAACAGGTTGTGCCAGGGAAGGTTTTATCCTTGCATAGCGGAGCAACAAATCAACATGTCCTTTACTATGTCAATAATATGTGTGTGAACCATATGCTTCACACAAACCTCCATCCACATAGATATTCAGGTCTGCATATTTTCCCATCCACACAGATATGACCATCTTTGTTTTTCTTTCCTTTTGTAAGGGAAAGCATCACACATCATACAATGTAACACTCAGTATGTGGTAGGGCATTGCTATGAATAGAATGTTTTACTTATACAAATCTTATGTAGACTCTCTGTGGTGGTGTAGCCTTAAAAGACAGATTCAGGCTAAGGAAGTAAAAACAATTGCCGTATGCATTTTAGTTACCAATAACCTTGCTTTTGATTATGTTTCCATTTGTTATTTCAAGCATGTGTACTGAGATAGTTCAGTAATCTGTATTATAAGAACTTAATTTCCTTTGACTATGAATTGTTACCCGAATCTTCAAAAGTACATGTTTTGGAGTATATATTAAGTAACAAACACTGCAGTGTACTCTGGGGATGATTTCAAAAGACATAAGACTCACTCATGAAAAGACTGAGATATTGAGCAATGCTCTTAAAAGCAATGCATAAAATAATTTGAGATGTGAGGAAACATTAATCCTTAATCTATAACATTTGTTGTTGTTTAGTTGTTAAGCCGTGTTCGACTCTTCGTGACCCCATGGACCAGAGCACGGCAGGCCCTCCTGTCTTCCTCTGCCTCCAGAGTTTGGTCAAATTCATGTTGGTAGCTTCAACGACACTGTCGAGACATCTCGTCCTCCCCCATCCCCTTCTTCTCTTGCCTTCACACTTTCCCAACATCAGGGTCTTTTCCAGGGAGTCTTCTCTTCTCATGAGATGGTCAAAATATTAGAGTCTCAGCTTCAGGATCTGTCCTTCCAGTGAGTACTCAGGGTTGATTTCCTTCAGAATGGATACATTTGATCTCCTTGCAGTCCAGGGGACTCTGAAGCACCACAATTCAAAAGCATCAATTCTTCGACAGTCAGCCTTCTTTATGGTCCATCTCTCACTTCCATACATGGCTCCTGGAAAAACCATAGTTTTGACTATGCTGACCTTTGTCATCAAGGTGATGTCTCTGTGCTTTAAGATGCTGCCTAGGTTTATCATCATTTTCCTCCAAGAAGCAGGCGTCTTTTAATTTTGAGGGTGCTGTCCCCATGCAGTGATCATGGAGCCCAAGAAAGTAAAATCTGTCACTGCCTTCATATCTTCCCCTTCTATTTGCCAGGAGGTGATGGGACCAGTGGCCATAATCTTAGTTTTTTTGATGTTGAACTTCAGACCATTTTTTGCACTCTCCTCGTTCACCCTCATTAAGAGGTTCTTTAATTCCACCTCACTTTCTGCCATCAGAGTGGTATCATCTACATCTCTGAGGTTGTTGATATTCCTTCCGGCAATCTTAATTCTGGTTTGGGATTCCTCCAGTACAGCCTTTCGCATGATGTATTCTGCATATAAGTTAAATAAGAAGGGAGACAATATACAGCCTTGTCATACTCCTTTCCCATTTTTGAGCCAATCAGTTGTTCCATAACCAGTTCTAACTGTTGCTTCCTGTCCCACATATAGATTTCTCAGGAGGTAGATAAGGTGGTCAGGCACTCCCATTTCTTTAAAAACTTGCCATAGTTTGCTGTGGTCGACACAGTCAAAGGCTTTTGCATAGTGAATGAAACAGAAGTAGATGTTTTTCTGGAACTCTCTGGCTTTCTCCATAATCCAGCGCATGTTAGCAATTTGGCCCTAGTTCCTCTGCCCCTGTAATCTATAATCTATAACATACATGTGGACTAATATTAATTTAACATGGAATTATGTCTGACACTATTCTGGAACCATGAGCTTTCTGTTGCATTCTTATTAGATGTATTACCACTGGAATCTTGTTATGAAGGCCTTGTTCTGTCTGACCCTTGGTTCTAATTTACAGTGGTGCCTTGACTTACAAGCTTAATTGGTTCAGAAAGATGGTCATAATTCGAAATGGTCAGAAGTTGAAGCACCATTTCCCATTGGAATGCACTGAAATGTAATTAATCGGTTCTGGCCGGAAAAAAATCACAAAAAAATCACTGCAAGACTACTCAGAAATGTGATTAATCCCTTCCAACGAGGGGGGGGGGGGAGAGGAAAGCAATCAACCATGCAAGACCCATTGCAAATGCAAACAAGACAAAGCAAAAGGCAATCAAGCAGATCGTGCAAGATCAGAAATGGGGTGGGGGACTAAAAAGCAAACAAACTCAAAAGAACCATCAGAAATGGGGGGAAAAATCCAAAACACAAGAAAACCCCCCAAGACCCATCAGAAATGGGGGGGGGAACCAAAAACAAACAACCACCCCAAGACCCATCACAGCACAGAAACATAACTCCCCCCAGCTCAAAACCACACATGGTCTCAGAAGCAGAAGGAGGCAGTCCCCAAGCCTTCAATGACCACACACACTCTCTAACTACTGGGATGAAAGAGCTACTAAGAAGCAGCCTTGTTGCCACCTACAGTTAGAAATTTGAATTTCCCGCCGTTTTTCCCTGCCTTTTTCTGTTCCTAAGTGGAAGCTCAAGTCGCAAGTAGAAGCTAAATTTTGCAGCCAGAGCTGGTCATAACTCAAAATGGTCATAAGTAGGGGCATTCATAAGTTGAAGCACCACTGTATAGTCCTTACAAACTGAGAGTAGCAACTCTTTGTGTTTTAGTGTACGAAAACCTTGCTTTAATTTTTTTCTTGTAAATGTGAGCATGAGGCAGGTGAAAAGATGTATATAAGAAAGACATATTAATATTTTTAAGTGGAATTTGGAGGAGTGCCAGTTGGGGCCAGAATAATTTTTGAGCTGCATGTTGGTGGGGTTTGGTCTGATAACAATGAGGTTTAAAATAGGGTAAAAGCAAAGTGTGCTTCTTATATACTGCCCCATAGTGCTTAAAGCACTCTCCGGGCGGTTTACAAGTTAATCATGCAGGCTATGCATTGCTCCCCCAGCAAGCTAGGTACTCATTTTACCAACCTCAGAAGTATAGAAGGCTGAGTCAACCTTGAGCTGGCTGTCTGGGATTGAACCCAAGGTAGTGAGCACAGTTTTGGCTCAGCAGTTTAACCACCACTGCACCAGGAGGGTAGAGGTATCTAGAAGAATTTGGGCATAGCCAGAAACTTCTGGCATATTGAGGAGCTGTTTGTACTATCTGTCTTTGCATGTTGGAAGGCTTCAAAATATATCTTACATAATTTTGTAATGTCCACTGAACACATGTTTTTTCCTTTAAATTAAGCCCGCAGAAGAATACAGAAGGCACTGACATTCCACATGAAGCCTTGCAAAAATTTTCCAAGGTGGCACCAAGATGTTGCTCATTATTACTTAGAATCATAGAACAGTGAAGTTGGAAGGGGCTTATAAGGCCATCGACTCCAACCCTTGCTAGATGCAGGAATACAAATCAAAGGATAACTGCCAGGTGGTTGTCTATGTTTCTCTTGTATGCCTGCAGTGTTGGAGCACTCATCACCTCTCGAGGTAATTGATTCCATTCTCTTAAGCTTAAGACAGCTTTGTTCTGAAAGTATATTTATGTATGTAGTTGTAGAGAATGAAAACAGTGCTTACAAATACTTTGAATGTATTGGAATAGAAGAGTTAATTACATCAGTATATAACACATCCATAGCAATTTACTGGGGTCTGGGTTGCACGCTTTAGTGCTAAACCATGAGTATATGACATGGTATTCCCAAAAAACAGGCACAAATGTTGCATGGTGATTTGAAATATCTCACCTGCCATCAGTCTTCCATTCTGACAGCACTGATACCACAGAGCCCTATTTTTTGGAGTACAAGAGATTGGTAGAGGGAGAAGTACAGTCATTGGTGTCTGGAATTAGAATGTACGGATAGTCCATTGGACACTAAACCCCCAAACCTCTGTTTGGATATGATCTCAGAAAGTTTGTTTATTATATGTATACTGCACTTTTTTTTGGAGGGGGGTCACAAAAGGTGAAGAAAGCTTGAAGTAGAACACTCTACCTGATTGTGCAGCAGTTTCCAGACTGCATACTTCTTGGCTCATGCTGTTACAACCTTTCTGTGTTGCCTCTACATTCACCCCATGCAGTTCTTGTCCTCCAGTTCTGGAGAAAAAATTATTGGATTAATATTTTCTTCTTCTTTCCCCATGCCCTCATAACTCTTGAAATTACACTGTCCCTTGATTTACATGGGATTTTTTGTATACAGTCTTCCTTCTTCTTTCCTGGCTCCTTGGTTATGAACTGTATAAGAGCTCTGGGGAAGCTTTTCTTGGTTCAAGTCTCGATGACTCTAGAATCAGATTCCAAATAGCCCTGCCACTCATATTATTCTTAGAAGATACCTGGGGCTTTCATCTCCTTTAAAAAAACTTAACTTACAACCTGCCAATGGAACTGGGATGTTTATTCATCAGTTACTTTTCATTGTCATGTTCATTAATTGTACAGCTGGAAGAACCTCTGATACTTTCTGCCAGTTTTGACTTAGTTTCCTCAGTAATAATTCATCATACAATTATACACTTTTAGGCTTGGATGTCTATGTGTAGAGCAACATCTAGGAATTATTACATTAGCTTTAACTGAATTAAGTTAGAGCAAGGATGGAAGACCTGTGATCCTCCAAATATTGTTGGATTGCAGCTCCCTTCACCTTCACTGTGATTCACTTCAAAGCACAAGTGGTTTTCACAGTTTTCTGACATTTATCACATAGTTGGATATGCAACTGAATGCACAAATTAGTGTTTGTCCTTGGTATTTTGAGCATGTGACATACTGCACACACCAGCTTCACAGCTGTTTGTTTGCACTGCACAAACCTAATAGGTTTCTGGCTATCATGTAATATATTACTCTATATGGAAATTATAACTCCCAGTTTAGGAGGAGGAAATTGTCCCAGGTAGTTACAACTTGTCTGAGGTCCTATTCAACTGGGATTTGAACCCAAGTTCTTTTTTTTTTTAAGTTCCTATCTTGTAGATCCCATTGGTTCTCAATGTCTTGCTGAGAAATGAGGTTGAGAGAGCAATTTAGCTGTAGTTTAAATATGCATGAAGAGCTTTTTCTTGCATGATATAAGCTTGACTGAATTTTTAAGAAAAACTGAATTTTGTCTTCAACTCAACTTATATAGTTGACAGGAGGGGCATAGCTAGACACTTAAAAGAATCAGAGGATAAAAATCTGCAAAAAAAAAATTGATTAGGCATCCTTCAATCTTGAGAGACTATGGTAACATGCTCTGAATAGAGGACTTGGAACAGCATCTAGTGTGGCTGAGAAGGCCAATTCGAGAGTGACAATCTCTTCCACACTGAAGACAAATCCAATCTGTCCCCTGTCCAGCTCCCTGATTTGGCTGGTTTTGGGACTGCCTCTTTGCCTCGGCCTGCTGGAGAAGTGTCTCTTCAAAATGGGAGAGGCTGTGATGCAACGCCTGCCTACAGGCTGAACGGTCAGATATCAAGGTTTCTCATCTGTTGAGGTCCATTCCTAAGGCCTTCAGATCCCACTTGCAGATATCCTTGTATCACAGCTGTGGTCTCCCTCTGGGGTGATTTCCCTGCACTAATTCTCCATACAGGAGATCTTTGGGAATCCCACCATCAGCCATTCTTAGAACATGTCCGAGCCAATGTAGACATCACTGTTTCAGTAATGTATACATGCTAAAAATGCCAGCTCATTCTAGGACTACTCTATTCGGAATGTTTTCCTGCCAGGTGATACCAAAAATGTGTCGGAGACAATGCATATGAAACGTGTTCAGCTTCCTCTCCGGCCATGCACAAAGGGTCCAGGACTCACTGCAGTACAGGAGGGTACTCAGGACACACACTCTATAGAACTGGATCTTGGTCTATGCCATCAGCTTTTTATTAAGTCATACTATCTTTGTGAGTCTAGAGAACATGGTAGCTGCTTTACCAATGCGTTTATCCAGCTCAACATCTAGGGAGAGTGTCAGGGATGGTTGAGCCAAGGTACACAAAATCATGAACAACCTCCAAATCGTGTGTGGAGATAGTAATAGAGAGGTGAGTTCATGCCCTGGCCCATGACTTGTGTTTTCTTCAGGCTGATTGTTAATCCAAAGTCTTGGCAGGCCTTGCTAAAATGATTCATGAGTTGTTGGAGATCTTCAGCAGAATGGGCAACAACAGCTGCATCATTGGCGAAGAGGAAGTCCCGCATGCAAAATTTGTGTACACGAAATTTAGAAATAATTATTAGGAATTATTTAAATTATACATAATTTAGAGCTAGTCAGTTACTTTCTCATCTAAATAATCTCAAATGAAATAAATAATCTGTCCTCATCCCATGGAATTAAGCTTTGGGTAAGGGAAAGGCTTCAATTGATAAACTGATTAAAAATAATAATGGATTTATTTGCATTATACCCCAGATGATTGTATGTCAGAAGGTCCTCTTCGATCACAATTAATCAGTAACGTTGTGGGGAAAAAAGACAAAATAAAGTGTCTGTTTGTTTGTCTAATATGAGCCCTTTCTCATGTTTACATATATCTAAAAGTGAAAATGTATGCAACAGAATGAGCTTTCAAAAGTATTACAGAGTGCAAATCATGGGAACATCCCTAGTTTTTCAATTGCCACACATATAAATGTTATTGGGGAAGCTGAAAATGAGAGAGTGGCCATCGAGGAGAAAGGCCAAGGGAAAAAAAGGAAATGGAAGGGAAGAATAAGTTTGAGAATGGAGATAGACGGAGGGAGAAATTGAGCTTGAGACTGGCCAGAAAATGTGGGCCCACCTAGATAATACAGCAAGAACCTGGAAAGATAAAGAGGAAAGGTGTCAAGGTAGAAACTTGGCTCTCTCCCTTCTTCTACTTTGCAGAGTTTGGGTTTGCTATTTTCATGTGGTGGGGACTGAGCCTCCATCCCACAAAGTCTGACATAGACACAAGTAGATAGAAAGACACCTCTGTCCCGCAGAAGCCCTATCCGTATTGCAGACAAAAGACCAGGACTAGAGAGAAGACCAGCAACATAAAGGAAAGAATGTCTGAAAGGAAACGTGGTGACCACTGAACTTCCTCCCCCCCCCCCAATTCAGTCCATATAACATTCAGTGCAGCTGGAATGTTGATCACTGTGCTTCAGTTCCTTGTATCATTACCAGCCTGAGCTAGAGTTCCTGGTCAGAGGGAGATTTCCTTGATTCCTTCAGGACTGGACTTTCTTGGCAATTGAAGCTAGTATCAATAATTTGAATTTATTGCAATGTTGTTTGAACAAAGTACAACCCTCCAGATATCGCTGGACAGCAACTTGCAGCATTTCTCACCATGGGTTCTGCTGGTTTAGCACTGATGAGGTCTGTAGTCTAACGACATCTGGAGGGCTGCACTTCATCTCCCACCCCTGATTTAAATGGTTTTTGGTCTGAGGAAGGAGCCTTTGGGGCCATTATTTCAAATATCTGAGGACAAGTACTTGAGCTGCCATAATGTCTTGACTTTCTCTGACCTCTCTAATAAAGCATCCATTTTAACTGCAGTGAGTTGCTTCCCTCCTTCTTTCTTGCAGCATTTTTCATGAAAAATAATTTATCTGACAAACTGTAGCCTTGTTCCTTGTTTGTAAATGGCTTTTCTGCTTATGGATGTCTCTGACTTCTCAGAATTATTTGCCACGTAATTTCGGCAAATGTTTCTTGCTCTGTAACTTGTTTATGCGAAGGTCACCACTGACATTAGACAGTCAAAGTTCAAGCTTCTCTTTCAAACCAAGGTTATGGATTTGTTTCTCCTCTCAGAGTCTTGCACTTAGACTCATGCCAATGGATCTGAAGTTTCCTTTCTTCAAAAACATAGTTTAAACTTGCTTAAAATTCACTTGGCTTTGGATAAAATCTCTTAACAGAAACCCAGTCTGCTAAAATATTGATAGAAAATAATATATTGTGCAAAGTGTTAGCAAAGCAGAAGCTGTGTTTAATATAAGGGAGTGCAGAGAGGGTTTCTTCAGAAGTGATTACTTTAGCTGGGGCGATTTCATACATCTGTTTCTGGAAATTGGCAGTCCCTCAAGGGACTCTGCTTTATGCAAATATTTCCTAGAAATATAATTATAGCTAAAAATCAACAGAATACAAGTCTGCATGCAGATGCACATCCCTGAGTTGTTTAAAACTGACTCATATTTGTTTATGGGAAAGACTTGTACTCTACGTTTATACTCTGTACTTGTACTCTGCATGCATTTGGAAACTGCGAACAACATTCTCGGAGAATTTCTTGTTATGGGCCAGGTGTGGATTTCCCCTTCTAGCCTGCAGCTTCTTTTGTTATTATCTCCAGTCCGGCACTGGAGATAAGAGTCTATGAATAGAAAGGCCAGAAATTGAGCTCCAGAGAAGATGCTGCATGGAACTGTGTTCTGTAGTAGTGTGCAGTTTCAGAAATTCACTCAGACTCATAAGACAATGCTTCAATTTATTGTCATTTACACCTGAAATGACATTCAGTAATGCCATTTCAGGTTTCAGCTCTAATCTCTGCTGTATAATTTCTTTTACTAAGTCCCATACCTGTGTCCAATAGATTTTGACCTTTTCACATGTCCACCACATATGGTAGTAAGTTCCAACCTTTTTCCTACGTTTCCAACATATGTTACTGTTACCCTCTTGACTCCAAGGGGGGGGCACTTCAGATAGAGGGGTTAATTTAGGTTTTTTTTTCTCTTTGCTATATGATTTTCTTTTTTTTTCTCTTTTCTTTTCGTCTCTTCGTTTTGGTTTTCTTTTTCTTTTTTTGGTATCTTGTGGTTTTCTGTATGTTAAAAAATTCAATAAAATTTATTATAGGAAAAAAAAAAGAAATTCACTCAGACATGAAGCTTGGGTCCATCACATTGACTTAGCCTGACCTACTTTACAGGTCTGTTGCCAGAATAAAGTGGGGAACAGTAGAGACATGTATGCTGCCTTGAAGTCACTGAAGGAAAAGTGGGTTATAAACATAACAAATTAATAGAATAAATAGTTTGCAACCAAAGAAGCTGTTGCATGGAATAGAGCCCTAATTTTCACTCTGGGAAATTGTATGTATGTTTATCTGCAAACTAGGCTTGCTAATAAATGTGCCAGGGGCAGAACAGTGGACTGAGACCCATCTTTGAATACAGTTTCCGAAATTGCTCCTGAATTCTTTGAATTATGGCTTTCTTCTTATACAAAATATATTCAGAAATGTGTATTGCAGCATAGGCAGCCATGCATAGATGAAAAAGGTCCTTTCTGAAATGAGCTTCATTTGTCTTGCCTCTGTAATTCAGAAAAATTTGGTTGGAGAAAAATGTCATGGAAGCATAAATGCAGATTTGATAAGTTTGACCTTTCTTCTTTTTAGAACAATAAATGTCAAAAAGCTTAAAATGACAAGGTGGAACAGCTGGAGGTTATTTATATGTTTAAATATTTAGGCAAGGAATGTATTTTGAAAGTAACATTCTAGTACCATAACCCCATTAAGCTATTAGCACCATGACACTGTGGATACAAACACAAATCCATGTTATCAATACTATGCAGACATAGCTCAAATTAGAGAACAAAATCACAGCAATAGCATCGACACCAATAGATGCTTTTGTAGCATCAATGACAACTCAAGCTGTATCAGTTAAGGCATTAAAACTGAATCCTGTTTTGCAAGTTATGCTGTGAAACTCATTGAAAGCTTCCTTTCCCAGCCCATCAGATTCCAGGGCTCTTTACATTCCCTTTCGCCCTAAGGAAACCTTTGCAAGCTGTGGCATGAGGGAGGGAGCTTCCTAATTCCTGCAAATCACCACTGCTAGACCGCTTTTAATGCCCCACAAATGGCCACAGCACAGCCATGACCAGCACACAGGATTCTGGCCAACAAGTAGCAACAATGCCCAATAATGCCCATGAAGCCCATTTTTCAGGTCAAAGAGTCTGATGCCTGAACATCCTCCTAAAAGCCTATAGAAATTTATAGAACTCTAGGGGGCAAAAAACAGACACATCTGTTCATCACAGCTGGCATTTATCCAATTTAGGGTTAATTCCAGAATAAAATCAGATAACCGTTTCCAATCATATAGAAATTCATCTGGGTGTCAAGTTATAAGTCTTTGCATTGTTTCAGCGATTCCAGGCAACATCACCTTGTCTAATTCTACATTGCTTCTATGTTCCATATGTATAATAATAATAATTCAAAGTTGCTGAAAACATCCAAAAGTTTTACAAATGTGGAAAAACAGAAGGTATATATGCTTAAACCCATCCTTGCAACTTGTGAAAAGCTGCAGATGTAATTGTCATTACAAATATGAGAAAGTGCAAAAAAAGTATAAACTTGAGTTGTAAGCAGAACTTACCATGTTATAATCATCATGACGGGCCCCTGGGTTCAGGGAGTCCTATTCCAGCCACTGAGCCACACTACTCCATTGATCCTGGAGTGGGTGAGCCCAGGAGAGCTACCGGTGACTCTGATGATGGCTAGGAAACTTGCCTGGTTCTGGTACTTCTCAACACCCTGCTGTGATCTGACTAAGCAGTGTTTTCATGAAGTTGCAAAAACTCCACAAATAACAGACTAAGCAGATGAGAATTCTTGCCTTGACTAACAGGCGGGTTCCTCTGCTTGGGAAGCAGTTTGTACTGGGTGTAAGTTGTTTCAGTCCTATTTTACCACGTAGACAAAATGTTATAGACTTAAAGTGGGATAACTTGTTCAGGTACCAATTTATTCCATCAGCACTTCAGCACTTGTTATATACCTCAATGTTATATACCTAACTTCTGGAATTGCAAAGGGGCATATCTTACATATTAAAAAAGAGAATTAAACTAAAATAAGGGAACACTAATCAGGGTAAAGGCATAATATGGTGTTGTTATTTTTTTAAGGTAAATTGAACTTAGATATAAGTTTGGGGTAAACAAGTAGTACATAATGAACATGCATCAGATATGATATTGTTATAGATAGGATAGAAAATGTGGAGATAGAAAAGGCGAAACAACTATACAAAGAAAATCTGTATAAGATGCTCTAGATAATATATATTACATGTTAAGAACTTACTCAGTTATCATTGGTTTAAATTACAGTTTGTAGTTTAAATTACATAAAATTATATAGATCTGGAACTGGAATGTTTTTTATTAAGTATGGTATTAGAGGATTTTGAAAACATTGGATACTATGAGAGTAATATTATGATA
This sequence comes from Pogona vitticeps, assembly GCF_051106095.1. NCBI lineage: Eukaryota > Metazoa > Chordata > Lepidosauria > Squamata > Agamidae > Pogona > Pogona vitticeps. The sequence goes on from NC_135783.1 coordinate 39,975,108, forward strand.
ATAGCCAATACTGTATACTAAAACACATATATGAATGGTTTGAATGATCGGAAGATGTGTGTAATTTGGGCAGACAATTGAGAAGACACCAAGACGCAAAAAACAAATAATTGTAAGCAACCCATGTAACACGATATTTGATAAACATTAACCAAATGTAGATAGATTGAAAAACCAATACTGTAAAATGTTTTTTTTTAAAAGACACAAAGTAGTGCCATTCTAGCCATAATAACTAAGACACTCCATTGCTTATTTAAAAGATCTGCACTTGAACTGTTGCAACACCCTCCTGTATACCTTTGTACACATGAGAAGACAGTTTCAAGATGCCACACAGGAAACATGCATATAACGCATTGTAAGGGCAAGGGAGACTGGACAAATACACAAGAAAGAATGCATACTACAGCAACATTGTAATCGCAGACACTGGCTGAAATCCTCTTGTTTACTTTTGACGGTATCATTATCACTGCTGAGTAAAGATTTTCTTTGGAGATTTGAGAGTGGAAGTGACTTTTGCACCCCAAAATCATTTCCAATCAGTGGTGATTTGCCTTTAATAAGCCATCATTTGCCACTAATTATTACATCATGACTGTTACATACATAAAACTGCACAATAGGATTTCAGCCAGTGATATGAACGGGCTCATAATTTACTGGGAAAAAGAAAGCAGAAAGAGATTCAAGGGAGATTATTTCAAATCCTATACTACCAGAAAAATCCTATCTTTTTAGCAACCTGCTAGAATGATAACCAGAGATACCAAAGAAAGTAGTGGTAGCAGGATTGTTGCCTGTATTTTCAGAAGCCAATGTCTTAATGTCAGACAGCCACAAGGATGGTTAATGATAGCCATTATAGCCTCCTATCCCATGAAAATCGTGGCTGTCCTTTCTACTGGCTTATCTGCACTGGATGGTTTGTGTTTCATAATTTGTGAACTTGTCTGATGAGTGCACATTTACTCAATGTGGTCACACTGCTACTGTATAACCTATTGAGTGAAAGAACACTGTTGTGTTAAAATACTGTACAGTTATCCACAATTGCAAGATATTATTGCTTTTATATCATATCTTTCTTAAATATATATCAAGGCAGTATATAGAGGATTCAGGAATTTTCCCATTTAGACAAAGACTGCATTTGCAAAGATCTCACAATCTTTTTAGTGCTTTTTGAGAACTTTAACTGTTGATGGGGGATGATTGAGGTGATGTTGTGTAATTGGACAGAGAGAGGCCAGGGATCTTTAGCATGATGGTCAGGGTTGCAACATCCTTGGTCCCTGCAAAATAGAATGAACTTGTGCTGAAAGTAGCTGGTGCACTGGGAGCTGGAGGGCCCCCAATATAAATTATATGCAAAAACACATTGGTTTCATATAATTGTAATACTGTAGAGCCTTTACCAGCATACACTGGTTAAGTATTTGGTATACTCTTAAAATGCTTTCATGAAAAGTGAGCCTCTTATGTGAAGATGTAACTGAGAACTGGGGTATCCGGGGATTGTTTAAACTGGGAAAAAACAGTGCTGCTGACAGAAAATTGTTAAAGAGAGATACTTTTCAATCCTTCAACAAGGCAGTTCTGATTACATCCAGGAGATGGCACTAGCACGCATGACAAGCTATGCACCAATCCTGCCAATTTTCAGTGGACAAACTTTTTGAGACTGGTGATGTCATGGATTATTCTGTTACTTTAGAAGATAATTTTTGTAGTTTATGTATATTGAGGGAAGTGGACGTGGAAGCCAATTTCAGCCACTATATACTCCCTTATTTACTGTCCTATCACTGCTCTGTGATGTCCACCATGAATATGTGGTACATATCTGAAGCAGGAAGTAGACTTTTCTGCTTTTGGTTTCCTGCTAACCAGATATTTCATATAAAACATGGTGGACCCTCAGAGTTTTCTCTGATATCTGGCTTTCCCACTGTGCAAACCACAGATCACCCCATTATTATTTAAACAGTTAATTAAAAGAATCATTTAGAATGACTAAAAATTGACTGGTAACAAATTTATGATCAACATTTGTCATTTTTTGTGTGTTTAATGATTAAAACAATAAATTCTAAAATTACTGTGAAAAAGTAATGAATTATTTCTTAGATTTGAAATGGATATTGACCTTCAGCACCTTTAGTTAGCACCTGCTCAACTCAGTAATGAGATGTTAATAGCACAAACAGAATAGAACAGACATAATAAAATCATATTTTCTAGAGAAATGATAGCACTGACTTTGACTTCTGTCAATACAATTGCTATAATAAAACATGTGTTCCTTTAATTTAGTCTAATGCCTAAATTGATCAGTTTAACAGGTGAAAGCTCATACTTCTGCATCTTAAAACATAACCCCCCCCCCCCCATTTATTGCTTCCTACATAATTTTCAAGCTAGGAAAATTTAGAAAAATACGGTTTAGGTGACTCTCTCACTTTTGGGGGGGGGTGACCCTGGCCGCGAAGAGTGGGGTCCGACACTCACCATGAAAATGCAGGTGGCGCCGGTAGTCCGTACCGCCTCTTTCCATCTCTGGCGGATTGCCCGGCTGCGGCCCTATCTCAACACAGGGGCACTCACTACCTTGGTCCATGCGCTCGTAATCTCAAGATTAGACCATTGCAATGCGCTCTACGTGGGGCTGCCTTTGAGGCTGATGTGGAGACTTACTGGAGCCAGACTCCTTACTGGAGTGAGAAAATACCAACACATTTCTCCAGCTCTGGCCACACTGCATTGGCTGCCCATTCATTTCCGCATCGACTTCAAAATTTTAATGCTTACTTATAAGGCCCTAAATTGTTTAGGACCTCGATATTTGGCGGAACGCCTCCTCCCACCAAGGTCTACCCGGATCACCCGTGAGAGTCAGGAGGTGAGGCTGAGGAGCCTGATGCCGAGAGAGGCCCGGAAGGAGAAAACACGAAACCGGGCCTTCTCGGAGGTGGCTCCTCACCTGTGGAACAACCTCCCTCCAGAGATTCACACAGCCCCTACGCTGGGAATCTTTAAAACCCAATTAAAAACATGGTTATACATCCAGGCCTTCCCTCCAGTCAATACCTGATCTCTTTTCTTATTTTCCCTTATTTTATTATCCCTTCATTTTATTATAATTGTAATGATTGAACGGTTATGTACTTTTCTATGTTTTATTGTTTTATCCTATATTATTCTAGACAATAGGTAAAGGTAAAGGTTCCCCTTGACAATTTTTGTCCAGTCGTGTCCGACTCTAGGGGGCGGCGCTCATCCCGCTCTTCAAGCCATAGAGCCAGCGTTTGTCCGAAGACAATCTTTCCGTGGTCACATGACCAGTGTGATTTAGACACGGAACGCTGTTTACCTTCCCACCAAGATGGTGCCTATTTATCTACTCGCATTTGCATGCTTTCGAACCGCTAGGTTGGCGGGAGCTGGGACAAGCAACGGGCGCTCACTCCGTCGCGTGGATTCGATCTTACGACTGCTTGGTCTTCTGACCCTGCAGCACAGGCTTCTGCGGTTTAGACCACAGCACCACCACGTCCCACTTTCTAGACAATAGGGCTGATAATTTTTTAGGATCCAATTTTGCATAATCCCCAATTCTGTAAGATTGGCCAAATCTCATATTTCAGCTCTATATAGTAGCTGTGCTGATATTTTAAATATTTAAGCATTCAAAATGGGCTTTAGCAGTTTCTTTGCTTTGATGTAACAGAATTTTCAAAGATACTGTAACTGCTTTATAATAATTGTATACCATCATGTTGATTCTGAGTTATGGCAACCTTTTACAGGTTTTTCTAGATACAGAATACTCAGAAGTAGTTTACCAGTCCTTGCTAAGCCAATTTGATAGCACATCAGATTGGTACCAAAATACAGTTCTATGTATTTAAATCTGTTTTAATTGTTCTATCATGGCCTTGTCTCCTGCAATACCTTGTACATTACCTGTGGCAAAATACTTTCTTTGTCTTTTGGTTGTTTGAAACATTGGCCAAATTTTGATGGCCTGTATCTGAGGCCAATCTCTGCAAGCAACATGGCTACTATATAATCACCTTGACTTCTATCCTGTCCCTAATTGCTTTTAAAATATCTATTTCTGCTTCATTGACTATGCAAAAGCCTTTGACTGTGTGGACCACAACAAACTATGGCAAGTTCTTAAAGAAATGGAAGTGCCTGACCACCTTATCTATCTCCTGAGAAACCTATATGTGGGACAGGAAGCAACAGTTAGAACTGGATATGGAACAACTGATTGGTTCAAAATTGGGAAAGGAGTACGACAAGGCTGTATATTGTCCCCCAGCTTATTCAACTTATATGCAGAATACATCATGTGGAAGGCTGGACTGGAGGAATCCCAAGCCGGAAGAAATATCAACAACCTCCGATATGCAGATGACACCACTCTGATGGCAGAAAGTGAGGAGGAATTAAAGAACCTTGTAACGAGGGTGAAAGAGGAGAGTGCAAAAAATGGTCTGAAACTCAACATCAAAAAAACTAAGATCATGGCCACTGGTCCCATAACCTCCTGGGAAATAGAAGGGGAAGATATGGAGGCAGTGACAGATTTTATTTTCCTGGGCTCCATGATCACTGCAGATGGAGACAGCAGCCACGAAATTAAAAGGTGTCTGCTTCTTGGGAGGAAAACGATGACAAATCTTGACAGCATCTTTAAAAGCAGAGACATCACCTTGCCAACAAAAGTCCGAATAGTCAAAGCTATGGTTTTTCCTGTCGTGATGTATGGAAGTGAGAGCTGGACCATAAAGAAAGCAGACCGCCGACGAATTGATGCCTTTGAATTGTGGTGCTGGAGGAGACTCTTGAGAATCCCCTGGACTGCAAGGAGAACAAACCTATCAATTCTAAAGGAAATCAACCCTGAGTGCTCACTGGAAGGACAGATCCTGAAGCTGAGGCTCCAGTACTTTGGCCATCTAATGAGAAGAAAAGACTCCCTGGAAAAGACCCTGATGTTGGGAAAGTGTGATGGCAAGAGGAGAAGGGGACGACTGAGGATGAGATGGCTGGGCAGTGTCTGCGAAGCAACCAACATGAATTTGACACAACTCCGGGAGGCAGTAGAAGATAGGAGGGCCTGGCGTGCTCTGGTCACGAAGAGTCGGACACGACTAAACGACAACGACGATTGTGAAAATGCCCAAAGAGATAGTGATGTGGGTAGAGAGTTCTTGAGGGAAATCTATGCTCACTTTGCCAAGGAGTGTCAGTAAGGTCAAGATTTATAGAAGCTTTTGGTAGATAAGACAGTCTTTTCACAAAGAAAATCAAGGAGTGGATGTGAGGGACTGAAACTGGTGGGAAAAGTAGGAAGTGAGAACATGGGGATATGGAAGATTCCATTGTTGTGAGTGAAGATGTTGAGTTTAGTGATATTGAGCAGTCTGGTCTTCCAGAGGATGGAGGAGGTTAGGACAAGGAAGCTGGTTGGCATGAGAAATGGGGCACATGGAGTGCTAGCAAAGATCTGAAAATATGCCAAGTGGATAATAGGCAAAATGTCCCAGAATGTTTTAGGAGATGGCAGTAGCTTGTAGAGAGGAATTGGGGGATGCTATAGAGCAGTGGTTCTGAACCTTGGGTAACCCAGGTGTTCTTGGACTGCAATTTCCAAAAGCCTTCACCACTAGCTGTGCTAGCCAGGATTTCTGGGATTTGCAGTATAGATAACGCTCCAAAGAACCATGTGCAGGTCACTCTTATGAGAAACACAATACAGACTGTAAAATTTGTTAGGTTTTAACTTATTGCTGTCCTTGTAAATAACTGGTTTTTTTCTCCTTGTGTAATGCATTTAATATACAGGTAGTGTTTTCATGTAAAGGGGATACATTTACAATTTTAAATTTTCCTTCCAAAAATTTGAAATAGAAAAATACAACAATTTAGGAGTAACAACATTGTTATACTATTTTATAGTGTCTCTTTGTGTATTGGTTTTCAGCAACTTTATTTAGCCTTTTGTTTCTGATCATGGGGCGTTCTTGGCAAAGATACTGGAGTGGCATTGCCAGTTCCTACTCCAGGTGGATTGCATTTAGTCGGAACGCTCCACTATGTCCTGTCCGTCTTGGGTGTCCCTGCACAGCATAGCCCATAGCTTCTCTGAGTTACTCAAGCCCCTTCGCCACGACAAGGCAGCAATCCATGAAGGGGCCGTAAAGAAAGCAGACCGCCGAAGAATTGATGCATTTGAATTGTGGTGCTGGAGGAGGCTCTTGAGAATCCCCTGGACTGCAAGGAGAACAAACCTATCTGTTCTAAAGGAAATCAACCCTGAGTGCTCACTGGAAGGACAGATCCTGAAGCTGAGGCTCCAGTACTTTGGCCATCTCATGAGAAGAAAAGACTCCTTGGAAAAAAACTTGATGTTAGGAAAGTGTGACAGCAAGAGGAGAAGGGGACGACCGAGGATGAGATGGCTGGACAGTGTCTGCGAAGCAACGAACATGAATTTGACACAACTCTGGGAGGCAGTGGAAGATAGGCGGGCCTGGCGTGCTCTGGTCCATGGGGTCACGAAGAGTCGGACACGACTAAACGACTAAATGAAACGATTTAGCCTTTATTAAAATTTGTTTTTAAAAAACTAGTAGCACTATTATATCCCAGAAACAGGGAGATACGGAGATAATTGAATTATATCTTTTATTGTACCAAATTATTGTGATGTTGAACATTTGGAACACATATTGTTAATCAGACAAAGGAGAAATAGGCTATTCCTCTGGGCACTATCTGAAGGAGTATAATCAAATGAATTAATGTAATCTACTTTCATAATCCTTTATTGTCAAAAGCAAAAGCATAGTCAAGGTATTCACCATCCAATCTTTACACAAGATCCCAATTATATTTTATTTTTACTGTGAATACCCATATCTTAAAAAGGCCTTGTAAATCCGAAACTTGGAATATGCTAAATGATTATCTGGTCAAATAAATGTTTGCATTTAATGAACTTTAGGGACGTAGTCTTATGAACCACTGATGAGCACAATGGGCCTTTACTTCTGAACAAACATGTATAGGATTGTGCTGGAACTTTGTTCACTTAAATCGTTGGTCTAGAAGAAAATAAAAGCTCCCCCTGGGCTCACACTTTGCCAGTTAACTTCACTTAATATATGGGACTTTTGACAATGTCAACAATGACAATGACATATTGATGAGAATGATAACAAATCTGGACAGAAGGCTTCTAGTCCTCTTATCAAACTAATAGTACTAGGCGGCTTTTCCATTGCTGAACTTCAGTCAGCAAATGGGTTGAAAGGAGAAAGGTATAAAGAAAAGCACAACAATGTCTGCAGTTCGACTTGCTACAGTCTGGGAAGGTTAATGTACAGCTGATACCAATGCTAACAAGTTTTAAGTGATAATGTGACCTGGACTCAAGAAATCTTACAGCCCATGTCTGGTGGCTAGCCTGGGGCACCTGGTTAAATCAAAATGACCACTCCACTAATTGTTATTATTAGACTTTGTAGATAAAGAAAGCATGACCTTATGATTATTTCAGAAGCGGTCTTTACTACTGGCACTAATTAAACTTGAAGGTAATGAGGAAGGATTACCTTTCAGGGCTTAAGTGCAGGCCAAAATGGCTATTATAGGTTAATTATTCTTCTAAAACACTCAGTTTCAGGAAAAACTCATTTTATCTAGTTTTGCTTCCCTCTTTTATGCTAGGTGAAATTTGTTTGAAGTGAATTCAAAATATAATTGCAGCACTGACCCCATATATCACGTGAACAGCAATCACTTTGTATCAGCAGAAGGTTAATAAAATGTTTAAGGAGAGAAATTTGGTTCCTTATCTACAGACAGTGAATACAGAGTAGTCTGACCTCCAAATATTTATTGCAAGTCTTTCTAATATACCTTTTAACTTTGAAAAATGCAAGGTTCCTGAAAGCCAGTTGTGAAATAGTTAATTTTTCATCTACAACAAAAAGAAGATACAGACCGGGGACCTGGAGTTTAGAATGCCTCAATATGTGCTTTAAAATAGGCCTCAAATTCCACAGATTATTATCAGATTACAAAATAAATCTGAATTTTTCATTATTTTAAAAATAAGCAATGCATTTTGTCATTTGTATATATGCTTCTCAAATGTCCTTATTTTTAAATGTTGTTAGCTAGAATCCTCTTGGTGTTGGCTTAAAGTCTGCATATTTTGCCATGACTAATTGTGACTAATTAATGAGCGATACACTATCCATCCAAGTAAGGCGTGCCCCAGAAACTCGTTGACTAGTTACATTTAGCTGCAGCAATTGATGCAGATCTTACACAAATACTTGTGGGATTCTGGACATTGTGTAAGCTATCATGTCACAGCCTAAGTATTCATAGTGATCCAGTGCTGTATAGTGACTAGAGAAGTGGAGTGGGATGCAGGAGATCCAAGTTTAAGTCCCTGTTGAGCTACGAAACTTCACTGAGTGATCTTGGTTTAGTCACTCTATCTCTATCTCTCTTGGCTTTACGTTCTTCACAGAGTTGTGGTATATACAGCATGGGGAGGAGGAGATTCATGTATGGCCCTTTGAGTTCATTGCAGGAGTAAAAAGATGTAACTGTAACTAATCAATAATCATGAATGATTATGTAAAGTATATTCAGCTTTATATTGCTGGCCAGTTCATTTAGCTTGGAATAAAATAAGTGCTCTGGATTCTGGCAATTCTTCATGCATCCACACGTTAGGTAATCTGCTCAGCCTTCATTAATGCAGAAGCAATGTTGTAGTGTTCATGAACAGAGCTTGCACATGCTACTTTGGAGACTGAAGTGTCCAGAATTTCCAGCTAATATGGCACCTGTTCTCAGTGGCTATGGTATTCTTGGAGTTGTTGTTCCTCAAAATAATTATGAGAACAATGTTATTTCCTATCTGACTGCCTTTCCAGAAATATTTTCAGAACCACAGGAAAAATGTAACAATTTAAAATGGTCCTGTCATATCCATCATTCTAGAGCTTCTTTAAAAGATACTTTGTTATTATCTCTGTATTTCACTGGGGGGTGGGTGGGATCTATATCAACCCAGTAGTTTGTTACATATGTAGCACCAGTTTTTGTTATCTGGAGTCATCACTGAATTTGCAGTACAGTGGTGCCCCGTATAGCGAGGTTAATCCGTTCCGGATTAACCTTCGCTATACGAAAACATCGCTGTGCGGGGCAAGAAAACCTATTGGAACGCATTAAACTTAGTTTAATGCGTTCCAATAAGTGTGTAAACTTACCCCCTCCAGCGATGTTTTCGCTCCGGCGGCCATTTTGGAGCCGCCGATCAGCTGATCGGCGGCTCCAAAATGGCCGCCGGATGACCCGAAATGGCCCCTATCAGCGTTTTCGCGCCCTCCCCTTGCTTACGGAGGTCGCGAAAACGCTGCGGGGGGGCATTTCGGGCCATCCGCGGCCATTTTAATGGCCGCGGATGGCCCGAAATGCCCCCCCCGCAGCGTTTTCGCGACCTCCGTAAGCAAGGGGAGGGCGCGAAAACGCTGATAGGGGCCATTTCGGGTCATCCGGCGGCCATTTTGGAGCCGCCGATCAGCTGTTCGGCGGCTCCAAAATGGCCGCCGGAGCCCCAATCGTCGCAAAGCGAGTGCGGCGATTGGGGCTGATCCGTATAGCGATCCCCAAAAAGGGATCGCTATACGGATTTTTCGTTAAACGGTGCACTCGTTAAGCGAGGCACCACTGTATCTGTTCAAACCGCACATGCCTGCTTTTCCCCTGATGTCCATTAACATGATTGGTGATCTGCATGTGTTTTTTCTCTTTTTCTTCCATTTTCTTCCATGCCCTGAGCTAGGACTCCTCTGTTCCTCTCCCTTTCCTCTAGCACCACCACCTCAATCTGATTTCAGTCACATAAGGTGAAGGGGCAGAATACAGAGGGTGTGGATGTGGCTCGTTACCTATTTTGTGACTAACAAGTAATGTTTTCCATAAGGTATCAGAATATCTTCAAATATGATCAATGCACGTTTTCACAGTATATATGGGTGGCATAATTTGGGCATGGGATTTCTTGAGAGAATAAATTTCAAGTCACTCTTAAAACCATCCAACCACAAACATGATAGGATAAAGGGGGGCAGTCTAGTGTAGAACTGCTACACTAGTACTGGCTGTGTACTTGGTTTAAAAGGTGATATATTAATTCAGGAAAGGAATCTTCGTTCCTTCAGCCCCAAAAGGAGAAAGATACAGACCTGCATGCAGCAGTGTCCTTTTCCCATTTGCAGAACTCCCTGAAATTTGGCGGTGAGGTCTCCTCTCTGCTTGGACCACAAGCTGTTCATCAAGTGGAAGCAGTTTGCAGAATGCATGATGTATGCCTTGTACATTATCACTGCACAAGAGTACAGTGATATTATTGTGCCACAGATCAAATCAACATTCTACAAGGCAGTTCTAAAAATTAGGATAGCCCAAACAAAAGATTATAACTTTGAATCTGGGCTTCGGATTAGTACCAAGATTGGCACAGATGTAATAGACAGGCTACTCTTGCTTTGTGCCAAATTTGGCAAAGAGATTTTGACTTATGGTTTTTTAAGTTAAACTCCCTCCCCACAGAAACAAGTGACCTTAAACACCCCCAAATTTAAAACTGGTCAAATAAATTGAAAAGACCAATCTTGCTCATTTTGAAAGAGAATGGTTGGCTCCACCCACTTTTTTATTTGGAAGGAATTCAGGATGCAGGGGATAATTTTTCATTAGCAATAATGAAGTATTGATAATGAAAAAATGCCTCTTAAAAGGGGAAAACAATCACTATGTTATAAGACTGAGCATGTGTAGAACAGGCTTACCATTACTATTTATACTTGATTTTAAAAAAGGCCTGACCCAAGGGGGTTATAGGGCTTTTGTTGAGAATGGTTGGTGTAGGCCATCTTGACTGCTGCCACTGGTGTTGCCAACATTCAGGCTGCCTTTTGCAATGAAAAGTGTGGCATCCCTTTTCTTACTGGCAACACAGGCATGATATGGTGCAGCAATATCAGATCATTTCCTGACATTTTAAATCATGGATAGAAAGGAACAATATTCCACATTCGTAAACTGGATGGAAGGGAAGGAGTTAAAAACAAATCAGTTCCTCCCAAGTGGAGGTTTGCTCATGTAATGTTAATGTTATGGCAGAAAATCATGTGGTCTCTAAAAACGTTGGCATCACATAATGGGAAAATGAGGAATTTCCCTCCCAAACAGCAAAAGAACTCCAGCTTCACAAATCCTTTCAAGAGAGAAGAGCATATCACCAAACAGCCTTCCACCAGCCATACTTTCTTATTCAGCAGACCTAAATGTGTTGGTAAATTGAGGGGTTTTTTTTAGATATGTAATGCATTTTGTATATTTTTGCAACATTTAGGAACGGCAGGGACATATCGTCTTTTGAAAAGTCATATTTTTCTCTGCCATTGACTCAGAGGTTTGAATTAAATAGTTATTAGCATAACCAAATAAACAGGTATCTGAAATAACCTGCATAAAATGTTATCCTACAAAATATCCAGATGTTCATAAAATCCTTTGGGAAAACAGACTACCTGCAGATAGACTTTCAAAACACTTCCTTTAAGTGCTGTGTGTAACAGCAAAAGCTTTTATAAGACACAACTAATCATTTCTTCCATTATGCCTCAACCCAACCACAAAATTACAAGCAAGTCAACTGTGTTGCTTTCCCAGAGGGTATAGTGCTACCAGTTGGTTCAGATATTTTGGTGCACTGTTTGTTACAGAAGCTGAGTAAACGGGTTGTTAAAGTGTGAAGCAAGTCTTCCTGGAAAGTTATAGCCAGTTGCCAGGAGAGGCATGAACACTTTTCTGGCTCTTTCCTAGATTCATGTTGATTAGATGAGGAAGCAGAATGCAGACCTTTGTGTAGTATACCATAACTTTAGATCAATGGCCCAGTCACCTGTTATTTACAGACCTTTTTTTTCTGTATCTGTGGTTGATTACATATTCTTGTTCTCATGTGCCATCATGTCAGAACCAACTTATAGTGACACTGATAGGACTTTCAAAGTAAGAGAGATATTTAAAGAGTATTTTTACCAGTTCCACTCCCCCAATAAGTTTCCATGGCTGAATGGGAGTTTGAACCAGGTCTCCTGAGTGCTAGGCCATCATTCTGCCCACTATACCACACTGGGTAGAGATTGTACAAACATCCAACTTAACTCCTAGTTTCACCACTGCTTAACTATTGCTGCTGAATATGTTTCTTTCTTATTCTTTTGATAAGCTCCTCTTAAATATAAACATTAGACATAGGGATGAATATTAAAACAAATCACTATATTCGATGATTATTGCTGATTCATCAGATATTCATTGCTTCATAGCCATGAGGCCCAGAGACCCCAACAAATACGAAACAATAAATATAACTCTTTTATATTTATCCATTCATCTTTCCCTCTCTCCTTATGTCCCCGCAGATCAGCTGTTCCTCAGGGGCATAGGAAGAGAGGAGTTTCCCCTTTGGGCAGTTTGCCCAAGCCTGCCCAAAATGAATCCTACCTCCCCTGTTTACAAAGATAGGGGAGGAATCTCTTCTGTCAGGCTTCCTCTGTCTTTCTATGCCCTGGTGACATGGAAAGACAGAGGAAGTCTGACCCAAGATATCTTCCCCCCACATCTTTGCAAACAGCGGGGGGAGGATTTTTGCTTTGGTCAAGCTCCTCAGTCTATGGTGTGGGGACATAGAAAGACAGGGGAAGGTGACCCAAGGGATTCCTCCCCCCGCCACTCTCTTTGCAAACAGCATGGGGGGGCCATGCTTCAGTCAGGCTTGCCCAAAAGGAAGCCCTCCCAACTGCTGTTTGCAATGGAATGGAAGCTAGGCTGCCAGAACATAAAAGACTGTTCTGACAGTGTAGCTTCTATTTCGGTGGAGGTGGTGACAGAGCAGGAAGAGGCAGCAGGACAAGGTAAGTAGCACTGGGAAGGAAATGGGGGCAAGCTGTGGGGATGAGAGCGCTCAGTCTTTTTAATTTATAGATAGCCCCAAAATGTCTTTTTAAAAAAGACCCGATGGATTGATTTGTGGTTCATTGGTTCATCAGGGGAATATTAGTGGTTTATAGGTTATCAAGGTTGATGTCCGATGAGTCAGGACAAACCACCATTTTGGTGGTTCATCCCATACCTGCGTGCCTGTGGGGTCATGAAGTTTGTGTTTTGAATGCCTTTCTTTTGAATGTTTCCAGCAAAAATAAAACTGAAAGCAAAAGCGCCCAGCCTCTAAAGGAGCCAGATAGTTGGTTTGAAATTGGGAACAGGGAATCTCCATATTCTCCAGCATGGGACTACTCTACATTCTCCTGCAGACCTATATATCTATGTGCTGCTCAAACTCTCTTCTTGCAAGAAGAGGGCCGTTTTTCATTTTGCAATGGGAAGAGGGAGCGGAGGACTGCAGGAGCAGAGAGAGAGAGACGAACTGAGGGTAAGGAGGCAGGGAGGGATGGAGGGAGCTGTGGCTTGTCAAGCAGCATTTTTTTTCACTCATCACAGTAAGGGCACAGTAAGGCACCGTAAGGGCAACCAATGTTCAGAGTCAAAGGGATTCAGAGACTTGACCTCCCACGGTCCAGGTAAAAACAGATCATAAGTGGGAATGGTAGGCTCCTCTTCGTCACCTCTCAGTTCTGATGGGCAATGTTGTCTCTAGGATTTTAGGCAAAAATCTTAGCTGTACTTGGAGATTCTTGGTATAGCTTTGTTGTCTTCCAAGTACTAACCAGACTTTATCCTAGTCTTGATTATGCAGGCCACCAAATGATGAGAATTACAATCAGAAGACATTTGGACAGTCACATATTTTCCAGCTCTGAAGTATGATTAACCCATACTGGTCCTGGAGCATTCTCAGTTAGTTGGGGAAGTGATACAAATTCAAAGTGACAAAGGAATAAAGTAACATAGTCTGCACTGATTAGGGTTTTGCTTTGTTTTGTTTTGTTTTAAAGAAGCTGGCTAGTGTAGCTTACCAGTCAGGTGCAGTATACCTTTTGGAAAAAAGGAAGATTCTCTGCTTCATCTTTTGATCTAAAAACTGGAGTTGGAAGATATTTATGACCTCATTGGGGTTCCATTGGGGGATGATTTTGGAAGCAGAGAAGCTTTAGAAATACTGTACCACGTGTAATTTTAGAGAAATTGACACTGAAGGGCAGTGTAGCATCATAACGTCCATGTACAGTGGTGCTTCACAAGACGATGTTAATTCGTTCCGCGAAAATCGCTGTCTTGTGAAAACATTGTCTTGTGAAATGTGGTTCCCCATTGTAATGCATTGAAATCCATTTAATGCATTCCAATGGGGGGAACATCGTCTTGCGAAAATCACCCATAAAGAAACCATTTTGCGAAGCGCGGGCCCAGCTGTCAAAATCGCTGTCTTGCGAAAAACCATCCCTAAAAAAATGTTTTGCGAAGCGCGGACTCAGCTGTCAAAATCGTCATCTTGTAAAAAACGCTCCTTAAAAAAAAGTCTACCGAAGCACGGACCAAAACATTGTCTAGCGAAAATCACCCATAGGAAAAACTGTTTTGCAAAGCGCTATAGCGATTGCAAAAACCCATCGTCTTGCAAATAAACTGTTTTGTGAGGTAATCGTCTAGCGAGGCACCACTGTATATGCCATAAGAAGTGGAGGGGCTGATGTCTAGAGGAGATGCAACTCTGGTTTGTTTACAGAAGGAGAGAGAGAGAGAAAAAGAAGACATTGGGGAAACGGGAACCCTGGCACCTATCAGACCTCTCTGCTGCTGTCATAGAAATAAACCTATTTTGGAGAGAAAAAAATTGAAGAGGTGAGGTGGAATTTCTACTCAGCCATGGATTATGTCTAATGTTGAGAAAGATTCCATCTGGGTAGAAAGAGGAGGGAAGAAAAATGATAGTGGTGCCTGGCTAGTGACAATGAAATGGATTGGTGAATTTCTGAACATACACATTTCTTGGCCCAGAGCTTTAGCTGACAGAATTCTCTCTCATTTTGGTTAGAACATTCTGTCACTCCTGCAAGGTACTGCTGATTAAAATGTGTATAAGATACAAATGTGCAACATTGTCATTGGTTTCAATAGACTCTTCACTCTAACTGAAGATTCATATTATGGTTCATATTCTTGTCAGATCTGTGAATTTCAGTGATGTATCTAAATATCTAGGTGTGTGTTGAAACTGAGACTTTTTCAATATGTTCTGAAATTATCTAGATTTTCTGAATGAGTTCTTCCCTCATATGCACTGTTTCCACTCTACCCTATCCAGATAATAGGTTTCTTACATGCTGCTCTTCACTTATTTCACTTGTATGTCCTTGGCTTCTGTAGTGTAAAAACCCAGAGCAGATTCTAATAGGTACTGAAGCTCTTATTGGCCTTGCTTTGACATGTCAAATATATGAGTAATGTGAGTGCTTAGAATCTATTTATGTGTGATAGATATTCAGGAATTAGGAATCTCAAATTGTGGGGAATAGAGACAGGAGATGGAGCAAACCTTAGTTGTTCAGCAAGATTAATGGAGAGGAACACTTTTATTTTAATGAAAATGTACTAAGTTAAATGGGATAAAGGCATGAGAAATTGGATCAAGTGCTGGAGAGAAAGAAAAGTGAGAGCAGTGTCTCCCAATGATGCAGTAAAACCTAACAGCTTCCTGGGAAGATGGCTTCCTGAATCTCTTTGAGCATGATTGATATCAGAGAATGTGAGGGCAGAGTTCTTCTCTGTCCAAACAAGACCTTTCTGATTTCACCATGAATTCATTCACTTTCCCTTTATCTAAAGGGTCTGGGTTTAGAAAATAGCTTCTAAAACTTATGAATTAAGTTATAATGTCAAAGGTAACTACCATCATAGTTATGATTTTGATAAGCAACTCATTAGTTTACTGTTTCTCAAAAACAAATAAAATAAGTTCCCTTGATATTTTGTCATCTATGATTAGTAAGGGCTATCTTGCTCATTTCCTAATCCTAAAAGAAAGCTAATTGTGCCACATGAATTGATAGCCCATGAAAGTACAGCATCATGCAAATCTGTTATAAGTATCAAGAGTAGAGCTCTTCCCTTTAGACAGTTGCTTTTACCAAAATTTAAAAAAATAGAAATTGAATGCAACAGAGTAAGGCACATCACAGGCCAGCATTTAAACCATGAGATATTCCTGTTCCACATCCTTTTAAGTACAAATGTAATGGAAGAGTTACAGTTACCTTCCAGAACGAATGAAATTATCTTTATGTTGTTACCATAAAGTAACTTAATTATGCATTCATTATTGGAGGGACAGCATTGATAGGATCTGTGCTGGCGATGACAGGCTGGGAAAGACATACTGGGATGTTTGAGTGGAAATGTTGATGTGGTTATGAAAAAGGTGAAGTCCATGTCAAGGATCATTAGGAAATTTATGAAAAATAAATTGCCAATGTTGTAGTGTCTCTGTGCACATCTGTGGTGCATGATTTAGAAAGTTCTAGATAGGGTGATGGAGTTCAGTTTGTCCTCTCCAAAGTTATATATTTCTTTAAGAATCAGGAAGGATAACTCCACTTCTTGTAGCTATCAAAATGTCACCACATAGTGAAAGAAAAAGATTATTTCAGCATCTGTTTCCACCAATATGGGCTATGTAACAGGAGACAGTCTACACCTTAACAGTTGACAGTGTATTAATTCTTAACAGATTGGTAGATAAACAAACTAGTATTGGTTATAGCTAGATGCTTATGCTCCAAGATTCATTAATATGTTTCAGTTTTTAATTTGCTGACAGTGGTTGGTAAAATGGAATAGTGAGAGCTGTCAACAAACGTGCAAAATATTTCCAGATTGCAAGAAGAGAAGATGCCAGCAATAAATAGCAGGGTGGTAATCAGATGCAGAATGTCTTATCTTTTAAGTAGCACAGCTTGAAAGATGGCCATGGTGGTAGATAAACATAAAAGAGACTATGAAGCTAAGGATGAATAGAGCAATATCTTCAGAACAGGGAAGAGTTGGAGCACAAGACCCATGTGTGAAAAATGTAGGAATTATTGACGAAGAAAGATACCTGCAGCTGTCAAGCATTAGATTGTGACAGAGTCTGGACTGGACTGATAGGAAAGATAAATCAAAAAGGCTGTTATTATTCCCATCTGAAAGTTCTTCTTAATATGAATAAGGGTAAAGCTGAAGCTGTCATCTACATGGACTAAGGGGCAGAGTTTGCTATGTTTTGCACTTAAATTAAATGGGATTTCTGCTTCTTTAAAATCATTCTTAAGTTAAAGGTAAAGGTTCCCTGGAGAATTTGTCCAGTCGTGTCCACCTTTAGGGGGTGGTGCTCATCTCCGTTTCCAACCCATAGGGCTAGCGTTTGTCCGAAGACAGTCTTCTGTGGTCACGTGGCCAGTGTGACTAGACACGGATCGGCGTTACCTTCCCACCGTGGTGGTACCTATTTATCTACTCACATTTTGCATTTTGCATGCTTTTGAACTGCTAGGTTGGCGGGAGCTGGGACAAGTGATGGGGGCTCACTCTGTCGTGTGGATTCGATCTTATGACTGCTGGTCTTCTGACCTTGCAGCACAGAGGCTTCTGCGGTTTAACCTGCAGCGCCACCACGTCCCAGAAAAATCATTCTTAAGACTTACCATTTTCAAATTTACTTTTCAATGTTTTAAAAAAACTTTATTCTTAAGACTGTATAATTATGGGCTAGCCTATTCCAAACCTGGCTGCATTCAGGAGCTAATTGTATTTAGGACATCACCCAGTTATGTATATGGTCTGTGTGGTTTTTGCTCAAGACTGCTCTTTGTCCATTTTGGGTAAATTCAAAAAAACCTCAGTTCTTTGCTTTGTGATAAGGGAATATACAGATCACTAGACCAGACACAAAATAATGGATCCTGTGGGAGAGAAGATGAGTTCTGTAATAGAAGCATATGTGGAAAGAGAAACCAGGAAAGTTTTTAGATCAGAAGGAGAAGGAAAAGGAGAAAGAGAAGAAAGAAGTGGCAATTAGAGGAAGTAAGCTGCACAGTAGTGGATAAAGTACTGTCCCCAACTGGCTGCTTAAAGGTCTTTTGATTCAATTACATGTGAGGTCACCGATCAAAAGCTGTTTGTGATTTTGACCTATGAGAAATGTCTTTTTGACCAAAAAGGGCAAGTTATACTTCATTCTGTCCAGCAATAACTTCCTTCTCTGTAAGAGGCCAGTTTTAATGTTGCCCTGGAAATACTCATTTTTGCCTTTGTAAGTAAATCCTAACTGCAAGTGTTTCTCTCTCTGTGTCAAAACCCCCCGTTTTTGAAGAAGTATACTGAAATCCATAAAAGCTCACATTAATTTAAATCTTTTGATCTTAAAGGTGTGGCAGTGATATAGTTTTTCTTCTAATTTTTGTTACAGATGGTGACAGACAAGCATGACTGACTGTTTTGTGTCCCTATAAGATACAAAATTTTGTCTCTCTTGTAACTTCTGAGAACCTGTGGAAGATGCTAGGACGCAGAATGCACGGGAAACCTTACTATCACGAAAACCAATTTACATTAACAATTTGTTGATATTTATTATGATGGAAAATGTTGTACAGTGTGAATTCAGGCATCACAGTTAATTCTGTTTATCGTTTTAGTGGTCACCAGGTCACTCCCTTGCTTAAAGGCATTCAACTAATTTTCACATCCTTTATTCTCATATAAGTTTATAACCTTGAGATGTCATGCACTCATTGTACTTCACTGACAGTTCTTTAAGAAGAAGAAGAAGCAGAAGAAAGGAAAGCATTGATATTGCTTCTTCAAACATGTTATAACTCCTTCAGACCCAGCTATTGGCAAGTGTTTGACACAGAGTTTAATTTCAGTGGACTACCAAGATAGATGAGATAAAAATCTTAACAATTTCCTGTCACAATGGTCTTGATAAAAAGAGACAACTTTAGAAGCTCCTGTTTTGCTGGGAGGGAAAGCTTCCACTGATGTCCATGGAATGTTATCAACAGCCTTTCATTGAAGCTAACACCATGTTTGAGTGTTGGGAGGAATTTCCGCTGGAACTGCAAGAAGAAGGGCTGACTTTCCCTGTCTGTATACCAGAGTCACCACCCTTATCCCCTGTCCCTGATACAGCTATTATTTGTGGCAAATTAGACATCTACAGACATTTGTCATGGTATATAATTCTATCCTCAATCTTACCTTGTATTATGGATTTTTTCCTGCTCCTCTGCTCTATTTTTCTACAAAGATAAAAATCTCTTTAAAAAATTTTAGTTAAATACTTAAATAAGATTTTGTCTGATTATGAACGAATACAGCTATTCATTGATATTCACGGAAAACTCTTGGTCAGCTTTTCTTTCCTTCTTCTTTCCTGATCTTTTACATGACTATCTGTTTTAGAATTATAATTGTAGGATTCTTTTCAGAAGTGTTCAGTTCTTTTCCAGGTTTTGCACATACCACTAAAATTAGCTATATAAAAAAGAGAAATGTCTGAATATGTGCACATTTATTAGAGTTTTATAGACCCCAGAGTTGAAACCCTTATCATGAGAAATCAGTCATAACAAATGTCTGTGTGCTGTATTTTACAAAGAAAATGTATGCTTCATACAAATACTAAAAAAACATACTTTAATACATAGGGAAAATCAAAGATTTTAATTATGGTGAGTTGGTACTAATACAGCCTAAAAATTGTCACCGTCCAAGATAATGAAATCATTCCAAGCATGTAATTTGCAAGAAGATGAGACAACAATGCTTTTCTTTGAAAGCCTGAAAAAATTCTAACTAGATGGAAACAAGATGAGATCTTATTAAAAAAAGAAGATAATGAACTCAGAATCTTTAGCCAAATGCAGAACTTCCATTCATGACAAGACAGAAAATAACTTCCTTTAGTTGTTCAAAAAACATCAGACCAAATGTCAGAAGTAAGAGTCAAGGCTCACATGAAGGGAAGGAACAAGATTGTCTCATCTGTATCTTCACAAATATTTCAAAAACCAGACAGTCATAAAGCTGGTTGAGCATAGGGATCAAAGAAAGAATTTGTGAAGAGAAGGAAAGAGCTAGCAGAGATCAAACCATATTAATGTCCAAACAGTGGCATAATTCTAGCAGAGAAAAGAAGCAAGGTGAATTTCAGAGACTCGATGAAAGCATCTTTCCTGAGCCAATCTTTGTCATATAGTTACGATGTAGTCCAAAGCATCCTGCCATCCAAGTGGTTAAGGAGAGCTGCGCTCAGTTCCTCAGACTTTTGGGATAATAATTTGCAAGTGCCATCAGATTTGGATTCACATGACTTTCTTTGTCCCGTTGTGAACTCTCAAAAAGTAATATTTTCCTTTGCTAATAAAATATCTGTCATATTTTGCCTTGCTTTTTCGGCTGCTTCTGTGGACTCTGTGTGACCCAAACAAAACCAGAAATGCAGAAGTACCACACTTACATTTTGTAGATAAATTCCCAGAAGCAGTATACTGTACTTATACTTCTTGCTCTCTGCCTTGCTTACAGATGACTTTTACAAATTGGAGTAAAACTACAATATATCACAGAAGTGAGTACAGCCCCTCATATTTCATAAATATTTTAGTATATCTTTTCATCTGACAACACTGAAGAAATGACACTTGGCTACAATGTAAAGCAGTGAGTATACAGCTTGTATAACAGAGTAAATGTGCTGTCCCTTCAAAACACAACACACAACCATTAATGTCTAAACCGCTGACAACAAAAGTGAGCACACCTCTAAATGACAATGTCCACATTGGGCAGAAAGTGTCAATATTTGGTGTGGCCATCATTTTTTTCCAGCACTGCCTTAACCCTCTTGGGCATAGAGTTCACCAGAGCTTCACAGGTTGCCACTGGAGTCCTCTTCCACTCCTCCATGATGATATCACAGAGCTAGTGGATATTAGAGATCTTGCACACCTCCACCTTCCGTTTCAGGATGCCCCACAGATGCTCAATAGGGTTTAGGTCTGGAGACATGCTTGGCCAGTCCATCACTTTTACCCTCAGCTTCTTTAGCAAGGCAGTGTTCATTTGGGAGGTGTGTTTGGGGTCATTGTCATGTTGGAATAATGCCCTGTGGCTCAGTCTCTGAAGGGAGGGGATCATGCTCTGCTTCAGTATGTCACAGTACATATTGGCATTCATGGTTTCCTCAATGAACTGTAGCTCTCCAGTGCCAGCAGC